>NW_010274435.1:568-23579 GCF_000690775.1 Eurypyga helias | reverse complement strand
TGCACTTGGCCTTGTTGAACTCCAGCTTGGCCTTGTTGAACTCCATATATGAGTTTAGCTTTATCAACATGATAGCTTTATCAATGAGGTCAGGCTCACATTCCCTGTCAAAACTAGTTTTAGACTCTAGCTAAGATTGGATTATCCCAGCCTATTGAAAGAACAACTGGGCCTAACCCTTCAGTCCTCATAAGCTAAAGATGTAATCTACAAGGGTTGTACCTCGTAAGGCCAACTACTACAGGTCAAGGATGCTGCATTTCCCAGCTGCAGAGGAAAAACACAGGAAGCTTTGTGATAGCATAATATTAAAAGCTTTGCTTTCTCACACTGTCTCATGATTGCAACTTTTCTGATGTAGGATTTCCTCCCCGTCATCACTTCAGTAAAAGAATGATTTGGTATCACAATTTTCACAATTTTTCCTCTGTGCAATTACTGTGCATTTTCACTAACTGCATTTCCAAGTGACTCTGACTCTTAATTTTTGTGACTGTGCCACTGATCTTCAGATGCTGGATTTCTGATTCCAGAGAAGTAATAATATTTCATTTCCTCTTTTTTGCAGTTTTTGGTGTTCCAAATAACCTGGCTCCCAGCAATCATACTCTGAACGCAGGCCTGAGCACTTCCTCTACAGGTCAGATTTTTCTTTTCTTCCCTTCACACTTCACAACGCCACAGTCCTGGCAGAAATGTACAGTGAAATAACACCTATATCACTGTTTCTGTTTCTATCTCAGTGTCAGCAGCTTGTCTGCACACCCCAGTTATTCTTTGGTTACAGTGGATTTATTCTGAGTTGGCCCTGTATAGCTGGTGTTAGATCCTAACTATTTTTGTCTGGAAGGTAGGGAAAACTAGAGATTTTCCAAGGAGAATGATTTGTCTTTGGAAAGATACCTGTTAGGCCAGCCTGTTTCTTCCCTAGAACAATGGTAATGCCTTGAAAAATAAACTCATGTGTCCTAATCCATAAAGGCCTACTGCTCCTCTGTCAGTTTTCCCTGTAATTTCCCTTTGCTTCACCTGGGTCATGGCTTCTGGCAGACTCTCTTCAATGTCACTAAACCACTTCCCTTCCTTCCACACTCACACACGCTATGCCTACGCAGCACAGTTTCCTTCAAAGGGAGCAGGGTGTATGAGAGCATCCTGTACACTGCACTAATATTGCCACACTGATTCTGGCACCAAAGCTGCCCCCTTCCAAGCCGTTTGCTTCTCTCTGGACAGTACTTTGACACATACTGTGTGCAGTTATCTCCTTAAAGTTCCCTTAGTCAGACCAAGCCAGTTTTCTGAATGTGCCTTTTTCACAAGTGCCTGACCTGCAGGAATGTCTGTGCAACCATGAGAGTGGCCTCGCAATCTAACTTGAGATAATGTTTTAAAATCATCACCATTACTATTCTGGGCCAGCAGTAACTGATACAGCAGCTGATCTAAGGAAAAAAACATTTTGTAAGGAAGATCTTGGAACAGAAATACTCAGGCCTGTGATGCCTCCAGCTAGCTGGCAAAATTTCTTGGGAGAGGTCATCATTATTGTGTTTTGCTTTCAGCCAGATTACCACCTGCACTGCAGGACTCCTATAACCCCATTGCAATGTTTTTCTTTGCAGTGTTTGGAGTCCAAAACAACCTGTCTCCAAGTGCTTCAACCCTGACCCAGAATGCTACTGCAGCCTCCGCAGGTCAGCAACAGTTTAAGCCTAGAGAAGGGGTGAGGGTCAGCAATGTGTGCTGCTTTCTCCCACCTTTTCTGAGTGACTAGAAAGTTCATATTGACAGGGGCTGCTTCATTACCATCTTCTTGTGTGGAGCAGTGTGGTATGAGGGGATATTGAGCCACATTTCCTCTGCTTTGCATGTGCAGGAACAGCTCCTGGTGCCCATGTAAGCACTAGAGATTTGCTCACTGTGGAAGCCCTCGCTTCTTTGAGTTGTCCTAGGTACCCTGAATGAGAAAAGATTTTTTAAATGGTGTGCAGCCCAAAGCTGTTGCGTGTACCTTGTTATCCTTAATCTCTTTCATTCTCAAATTTCTTCATTACAGCCTATGGGATGAAGAACACTTCTCAGAGCAACACCATGGCAAGTACTGGTGTGTCTGCCTCAGCAGGTGAGTGTGTCATTCACAGTTGTTTTGGCATGGTCTTGTACAAGCATATAATGACAAAAAGGACTTAAGGATTCAGCCAGCTGAGTGACACTAACACCTGGCTCCTCAGTAGCATGACTTGTCACCAGCCAAATTTCCCGCCACTACCTTTCTGGGAAGAAAGCACATGAGCCAGAAGCTAAGAATGAGCAAATGAGTTGGTCTGATTCCGATCTCCTCCACTTTGTGGTAATTTAGATGAGTTAATTACAGCTATTTCTACTCAACAGGCAGGTAAGTGGATAGAGGATCACACATGTGAAACTATGCTTCATTTGTAGCCAAAACACTTGCAAGTTTATTCTTAAACATCATTTTGCAGTAGTTCCAGCTTCAACCACCCAAAAATTAAGGGATTGATTTATACATGATCAGATTTTTTTTTGTTTTAATGAGAGAAGTTGAGATCTTTTACTGGCCTTCTGTCATTGAATGGTTGGGATTCACCTTTTCCAGCTTTTTTCTGCATCTCTGAGAGCTATAAATTAGTCTTTTGTGTGTGTGTGTAAGGGAAGCCAAGTTTCTTTTGTAATCCAAGGACTCCCAAAGATGAAGCTTAATAATAGGTGTAAATACCACAGAAGTTATGGTAACATTTCTAGTACATGTTTACTCCAGAATGATGTTTTGGAATAACACCATTCTGGTTAGCTCGATTTTCAATGTGGTGTTGATTTGTGTGCAAGTTCAGGTATGTACACCATTCCAGGCATATTTGATACTGCCTGTGGCAGAAGGGTGACAACACCAATGTTTTTGAGCCTTGTGCCCAACCTCAGTAAGCTCCAGTGCAATGCCTCATAACCAAGGATGTGGAGTACTGTGTGTGTGACAGAGTAGGTCTGCTAAAGGTGCTCCTCAGCTTGAAATGTGTCGCTCTGATGTTGCTTGAATGTCTCTCTCAGACTGAGCTTCTACGAGTCTGTAGTAAGTGTGTTTGAGAAGCAAAGAGGTCACTGACCTCTACAGTCATTTCTATATGTGAGTGATTTCCAGATGTGCTCCATTTCTGGTAGCAGTTGCTCTCCTGCTAGTGAAACATACATCTCTAGGTAAATCTAAGGACACACACAGCTCTCCTCTTAGCTTCAGTGGCCAGTGTGTCTCTTACTGGGGGTTTATAGTAGTGGAAATCCCAGTCACCACGAGACTAACCTATTTTAATGAACAAAAGTGTGCAGCTTGTAGTTACGACTCATTGGCCCATTAACTCCTTTTTCCCACCCTTTGCCAATATTCCAGGGGGAACTGTTCTGAGCTCCCAAGGAGATGACATCCTGCGCAAAGACTGCAAGTTCCTGCTGCTGGAGAAGGAGACTGCCCCAGCAAAGAAGGAAACGGAGCTTTTGATCATGACAAAGGACTCTGGCAAAGTCTTCAGTGCCTCTACCACTGGCCTTAATGGAGGTATCTTCTCTTTTTCGGGATGTGTGGGTATGCTGAGGGCAGAGAAATGGAAACTGATCATAGGGAGGATTCTGGACACTGCATCTGACTCAAACCCCTGCAAGCCACACAAGAAGCTCTGGCAGGCAGTTAGCCTCTAACCATGCCAGCTCCAATCTAGGTCTAGCTTTTGTACACCAGAGTGTGCCTTGGAACATTTCACAAAGCTTAGGAGCTTGGAAAGCAAAACTGAGATGTAGTTTAAACAGGCAAAGCTATTGTGGCTTCCCAAGTGAAAAACATGCCTTTTGCCAATAAAAGAAGGTAGGCGTGGTTGAACTTCTGGGGTAAAGTCTCTAATTATATTTGGTTCCTCTTAAGGATCCTTTGCAGAAGACACCTTGAAGAAAGAGAAGCAGGGGTTTTCCTCTTCCTACGCTACAGATACTGGCCTAAAATCGGATGCAAATGGTAAGCTCGTCTGTGTGGCAGTGCAATAGAACTTTTTCCTTCTGCCTCCCTTACTACCTTCCTGTTGCAAGACCATGGTCTAAGTTTGATCATGCATAGAAAGACTGTTAAAATCTCTTTTACTGCTGTTAAAACAGGAGGACTGAAATCTGTGCCAACAAGGGACAAGGCAACTTATGCAGGTAAGTAAGCGATGCAATTCCTACTGTCACTGGGAGCACCAAAGCACAGTATACAGAAGAGCAATCATCCTTGAATGACGTGAAGGACCTCTGTGCAATGCCATCAAAAGAAAGGCATGTTCAGGAGGCTACTGAGTCTGTAATGAGCAGAGCACACACAAGAGAAATGGGTATCCGTGATTTGATTGTGGGTGAGTGGGCAGTTGAGGTATTTTATTGCTGGGGAAAATCAGATAGCTGACGGTACAGCTGCATCTTGCTACCAGGAGAGGTGTATGGGGAGGAGAAGGCTCAGACAGACTGCTGGATATTGCTGTCATTTATGGCTCAAAACTGTACAAAAAATTGACCCCACGGGGATCATGTTTTTCAGCTGTTATTTTGAAAAGCACTGAGTGTTGTCCCCTGTTGGAATTCTCACTGGGAATTCTGTTCCCAGCTTCTACAGGGACTAAAATTACACCCTCCCTATGCAGAGTGGGGTGTAAAGATTTTTCTCGGTAGCCCTTTGTATAATGGATCAGAGCCTGGTGTCCTTATTCTGAAGAGACTCTTGACTCTGAAGTCAAGAAACTCGTCATTAACCAGGAGAATGCCCCTTCCCTCTTCCAGAAATACGAAATGGTGATGCAGGGGGTGCAATTGGATCAGCACCATCCTGGTGTCCCTGTGGTTCCTGCTGTAGCTGGTGGAAATGGCTCCTGGGTTTGCTTCTGGCCTGGTTGTTTCTCCTTGGATTGCTTTTTGGACTCATTGCTCTGGGTAAGAAATAACTGAGGAACAAAATGTTGAATGGGATGGAAGGACAAGCCGAGGGTGTAAGCTGGCAAAGAGGCCAAGTACCAGAGATACCAAGGCAGAGAACTGAGAAGGAGCACGTTTGGCTGGGTGGTGACTGTCACTAGGATATTACAAATGGGCAGAATTAATGGATAAGGAATATAAACCTTTGGTGAGAGGTTATATAGTCTTGGGGTGAGTAGGATAGGAAAACTCCTGAGATCTGAGGTCTTACTTCTCAGAGACTAACAGATTCCAAAGTTTTCATTTAAACTCCAGATATCCCTGCTAGAAAAACAGAGAATAATCCTGCAAAACTCAGTAGCCAAGGCTATCTGACACAGCGTTGCCTTGTCCTTGCTATTAGAAGTTGGTATTTCAGGCATATGCCTGTAACAGCATGTTCCCTGGCATTTTACTTTAACCTTCCAGCTGAAGAAGTGAGAAAGCTGAAATCTCGTGTGGAAAACCTGGAGAAAATCAATGGCGGCTTCCTGACAATTAACCCAGGGAATTCAAAAATAGAAAAGGATGTTTCAAGAGTAGACTATCTTCATGGTATTTCACCCTCCTCAACCTTCCCTTATGAAAGTGAAGAGTCAGTTTGGTTGATGATGAAGAGCAGACTGAACAAGGAAATAGAACGAGGTGAGCAGAGTCAATGTCTGTGATGCTGCATGAGACCACATTGTTTAAAGGGGAGTGGGAGGATTTGATTGCTCAAGGGCCTGAAGACCAGGACTTTTAGAGTGCAATGAGGTCTGTCAAAAATAGTGCCCTCACCTGTCCTCACAGACAGGCTGTGCTGGAGCTCAGGTTGCTGCCACTTACACTGGTGGTTATCATCCCACAGATGGGTTATCATCCCACAAATCCAGCAGAAAAGGGAGAAGAAAGGAGGTTTTGGACATGCCATCCTGTATCAGGATGTATCATGTGAAAAATGAACTCACACCTTATTTCTCACACTACTTTTGTTAGCAAGGGAAAGATGATTTTCATCTGTTTAGCAGATGATGGAAATAGGTTAAGAACAGAGGAGCCTACGTTCTCCCAGCTTCAGAAGTTGCGTGGGTTTGCGAAAACAAACATGCTGAGGAAACTCTACTTACCAAGCCATGCTGTGCTTGATAGCCCTGCTGCCTGCAGCCTCAGAATCCAAATAGAATCCCAGTGAAGTGAGTAGCTATTCTGTTGTGTAATGCACTCTTAACAGCCCCTTCACTTTCTGTTACAGGCTACTTCCGAGGGGAGAGAGGAGAACCTGGTGAGAAAGGTACAGCCATATAGTCCTTCCCTTCCCTTGTCCTATTCCTTGGCTCTGGCAATGCACAGGTTTGGGGTGGATTTTGCCACAAGAGACAGCTGGCAGTGAGAAAGAGGAAGCTGTTTTATACTAAAACAAAAAGAGTATAATGCTAGTTTGGCACTTAAACTATAGATGGCCTGATCCCATGCAGAACTCAAACAGGAAGCTCAATCCTACACTGTGTGATGTGAGAGGCCGGGTACTGTTTGCCACTAGTGGGGTGGGTCTGACCTTGTACGATTCAAGTGTGAGGTGTCCCTGTTCACCCATAACTCCTTCATGTGTCACTGAAGGTGGGAAAGCAACTCGAAAAACAAAAGGACTGCGTAATCATTGGAAATATCTCCAGGATCTCTCCTGATTTTTTTTTTCCTTCTTTTCTCAGGTGACATGGGAATGCAAGGTCCCAGAGGTGAGTCTGGAGTTACCTGCCTTCTCAGGTGGATTGACAGCCTGCCACAGGGCCTGGGTAGCAAATGGGTTTTGTTACTGCAGACGTTAGAGAAACTGATGCATTCCGTAGTTCAGAGATTGTTGTGATGGTTGGGGGTTTTTTGCTCTTCTTCTGGGCTAAGACAATTTTAGAGTTCACAGTAGAAACAGATCTCAGTTTGAATCCAGAAACTTCTTTCCCTGAGATGAAAGTAATTCCTGAAGCCAAACTCTACCTGGCTTATTCACAGAGTGCTTCAGCAGATTTTACATGCTGTGGAGGATTCGGTCTATTGCATAAATACGAGGGGGACAATGTGGCTTAGCTGGAGATGGTAGAACTTGTAAACATGCCAGGAACATGAACTCCTTTTTATGGGGGTTGAGGGTCAGCCACAGTGACAAACAGGGAAGACCTATTCCCCACTGACTGTCTATTTCTTTCTCCCTACAGGCGAGCGAGGACTTCCAGGTGTCCCAGGTGGGTAGTAGTACAATCCCCTTTAGAGGAAGGATGTTTAGTGACATCACTGTAGGCAAGACCAAATTTTGCACTGCAAACCTAGCTCGAGGTGCTTCTCTAAAGAGCCACTATTCAGCATAGACCTAGTCACTTGATTAATACCTTGGTGCTGAGCTACAGACAGGGCTCAGAGACTTAGTCACAAGCAAGGCCTCTGCCTGACTTCCACCTAGTTGAACACAACTAATTTGGGGGTGTGAAGATCCCAGTCTACCTCTGAAAGACTCCTGCAGCTTCCCAAGTTTCTTGTGGTCTTACCTGTACTGTGTTCTTCTAGAGAGTTCCTTGTTCAAGTACCCACCTTCCAAGTAATATATTCTTTACCCCAGCTGATGAATCCCTCTGGGCTTCAAGTTCCCCTAATTTGCCTTTTATTATTTACTGCTACACAGACAACGACTCTGAACATTGGTTATTTTTTTGTTTCCAGGAATTCCTGGTTCAATTGGGCACCCAGGACCAGAAGGGCCAAAAGGACAGAAAGGCAGCATGGGTAAGCATCTCTGTCAGTTCTGCGAGTCTCTCACAACTGATTGACACATGGCATGGGAATACAGGCACCAGGTCGGTGTGATTGTTACCTTCCCCCATGGAAGTGGCCATGGATCCTCTTGCCCAAGGCCTCCCATAGAGACACCTTTTCTTACAAGGCATTTGTTTCCTATAGGTGAGCCTGGCATGGAAGGTTCCATGGGACAAAGAGGTCGAGAAGGGCTACCAGGGCCTCGAGGGGAGCCTGGACCACCAGGATTTGGAGAAAAAGGAGACAGAGGTAGGAACTAGGTGTTCCATTCTTGGATAAAGCAGAGGTGGACAAAAGCTAAAGTTTATAAAATGCCTCAGTGATAGAATTTGATTTGATTATTCAAATCCAGATTTCATTTTAGACATTTCCCAGAACAGACAATTTTGGCCTAAAGGATTTTTTTTTTGCTAAACTTACAGTGGGTAAACAAGGCTTGTTTTGTTTTGCCAGGTGTCACACTCAGGTTGGAGTTTAGCAAAACCCAAGCATCAGGGTCATCTTCTTCCCTATTATCCAAGTCACCAAAGCTGGGGGATTTGTCTTGCTCATCCTAAAGCCCAGTGAAATGAGATTTTTTTTTCTTGGACAATGCATGCTTATTTGGGTGCTTTGAATTGACCAGCAGATTATTCATGACACATGCCAGATGAAAAATAACAGGAGATGGGATAATGGGAAAATGGGATCACAGTTGTATTCTACAGTATCTATCCATGCTCTTATTCTGCAGGTGCTGTTGGTGAGCCAGGTCCTCCAGGGCCACCCGGTCCCCCAGGTTCTATTGGACTTAAAGGTAAGTAAAAATATGGAGAGAGGGAGCCTAGGAGGCTGGTTAGGAGTGAATGAGCACTCCAGCCTTCCTGTTTCACTTGTGTTGCACTGCAGTAATCAGAAAAGTTAAGTAATGGTCCTCATTTTAGATAGAATTCACTTTGGTAGGTGCACATAACCTTTAGAGCAATAAATGCTTGGAGATTTTTAGTGAGAGTGGGGATTGGCAGGGAGGTTTCTCAGAAAACTAATCTTTAAGATGTGTGGTGTTTCCAGTTGTTTTTTCTCTGCTTTCAAAATAATACGGTAAACTCCATATCCCTAGCAGGCTTCTAACAGAGTTACAGCTCTACAGTCCATCTGATGGGATAAAATTTGCACTATAAAAAAGGGGTCCCACCTGAAGCACAGATCCTGGTGTCTCAGCCAAGGTGGAAGGCTTGAGTCTCCTTACCTTACTTTAGGAAAAACCACTTCCTCTATGTCAGAGGAACTAAGTTGTGTAGATTTGTTGTCCTGGTTTTGAGAATGCCAGTGATGCAAATTCTTCTACTGGCTGGGAGAATTCTGATCTCCTAAACACCTATTGGATTGTGGATGCTGTTGGGCAAAGCAAAAGAGATTTGTTTGTTTTCTGATTGTGGTGTTACTGAAAGAAAATCCATGTTCCTTACTCGCAGGTCTGATGGGTTCTCCAGGCCCACAAGGTCCTCCAGGTGAGTGCTGTGTTCCTTTGCTATGGCATCTAGAGAAAACAAAAAGAGTGACAGCTTCTCACAGTATTTCTTCAGTGATGCATGAGGGTGAATGGGATAGATTTAACCTCCCATTTCATTTTTCTGCAGGTCCTCCTGGCCTACAGGGATTTAGGGGAGAAGCAGGTCTCCCGGGTGCTAAAGGTAAGCCACTCTTCCCTTTGGCAGTTACTGCAGCACTAGCTGATGTGCTTCTCTAGCACGGCTCAGAGAAGCAGGCTTGGTCTGATCATGCAGCATTTTGATGCTAGCGGCAAAAAAAAGCATAAGACTGAGGAAAGGGGAGGAGGAACCAGACTTAGTGATTGCAAGCAGGTATGGAGAAATACAAGAGACAGAAGTAATAGAGCAGTCTAGGTGAGGAAACATGGTTGGATGTTTCCAACCATGTGTTTCCAACACAGCTGGAGCTGTGTTGAAGGAAAGGAATTTCCAGTTTGAGTTTGATATCAGAGTACCTGTACTTCCCCCATGATTTTTCTTGATGCATGAAATGCCATTCCCTTCTGCCTTGTCATTACTATTCTTCAATCATCCATGTATCTTTTAGGTGAGAAAGGAGCCACTGGACCCCCTGGACCCAAAGGTATGTTGATCAATTAAATATCTTTGTGGATATTTTCTCTAGATTACTTTAGACATGCATACTGCCCATGCCTAGCCTAGCCTACCCTACTCTTCTTTGGCTTTTTCTTCTGTGCTCTTGTCAGAAGGCAGACTTTATTTTCCCTGGTGGAAACATTTTACAATTAAACAATCTCACAAAATCCTTCCTTTTTTTCTGCCACAGGTGATCAGGGCGAGAAGGGTTCTCGTGGAATGACAGGTCAGTGGTTTGTTTTTCTGGAATAACAGCCTATCTAATATACATGTGCATTATTTGAGTTTTCAAACAACAATATAGCTCAGCCAATCCCAGTTAGCTTTCTGAAAAAATAGAATGATGTTATTTGCTATAGGAATTTTATTTTTACACCCAAGTTTTAAACAAATAGATCTCATTCTTGATTCCAGTAATCTTGGTAGGAGTCTTTGAATTTAGCTTTAAGGAAATTCTCCCTCACTTGCCCTGTATTCATGTCACTTGAGCTTTTCTAATGCCCAGAGGCAGTCACGAATCATGAGACTTGAGCATCCTGTCAATGCTGGTTTTCAATTGCAAAGAATCAAATATCGCTGACAGTCCTAAATTTTATCTTCACCAAGATTTATATGATTTGTTTTCATATCATTTCGCCACAGGTGAACAAGGCTCAAGAGGAATGCCTGGTCCTCCAGGAGAGCCAGGGGCTAAAGGACCTGCAGGTGGGTAACAGAAAACAGCTGTGTTTACATGTGGGGCAATGTCATTTCCACCCAGCACAGGCAAGGAAATACCTTGGGAGCAGAATCATCCTAGGTGCTTTCTCTAGATAGCTAACATCCGTCTGCATACTCAGAAGAATGTCCTGCAGTTAAGTTTTGAGTGACTGTTTTCTGGATCTTCAGTAGCTGCAGCCAAGGTTTCTTTCAGATGCAATATGATGGAAAGCCACTCCCTTCTGTTTGGGGCTGTGCTCAGCTTAGGAGGAGGAGAGGGCAACTCTGGTACTACTCCAGCGGTCCCTAACAGTCTCTTTTCTTTGGACAGGGCAAGCTGGCCGTGATGGACAGCCAGGTAAAAAAGGTAAGAGATTCCTTTGAGGTAGAAGTGCAGGTACTTTCTGATTTGGCTGGAGGTTGATTTGTAAAAGAGGTGGGAGAAGATGGCAGCAGACTTACGTTCTGGGATCTTGCTGTCTCAGAACTGTAGAGCCAACCATGTAAGCATGGAGCTGGCTGTGAACTTGTGACAGCATTCTTCTCTCTACAGAACTCTTTCTGTCACTGAAGTTCACCTCCCAGGCACTGATACTGAAAATGGCCAGTTGGCTATGAGGATACGATAGGTGGAAAGTGCTGCTGGTGGCCAAGCTTGAATGGATTGATGGATTGTAAATCAGTGACTTCTGGCTTCTTAATGGTGATTATACCCCTAGGTGAACCAGGTTTTACGGGAATGACAGGAGCCCGAGGCCCTCCAGGACCCTCTGGAGATGCAGGACAGCCAGGTAAAAGCATACAGAGAACGAAAATACTTTTTGCTCAGTCAGGAACACTATTTCTAGTCTTAATTTGAAGTTAAGGCTAGCAGAGGATCTCTGTACTGTAAGATGGTGATGAAAAGAAAACACACAGGGATGCTGGACCCTCTGTGATCTCAGGATTGCAAACACAAGCATCAGCTGCTATGAGCCAACATCGTTTACACACCAGGTGCTAGACCAATTTAAACCACTTGTGGACTGTGTGCTGTAAATTTAAGTAAATGTAATCTATTTCTCTCTGTCTATCCTTTCCCCAACTGAAATTTGTTTAGACATATTAGAATTTTTGCCTTTTTCTGCCAGGTCTCACAGGACCCCAAGGACCACCAGGTAGGATTTTCCACCACGTTCCAGTTTATCAATGACACACTTTGATATGGGGTCCAGAAACCCTTGCAACTTTCCTTCTTTGCTGCTTGGGGCTTCCAAAGTGATATCCCAGGGTGGCTGCATCTCCTTTGGCCTTTGAGACAGATTTTGTGGTTGGTGTGTAATTCTTGAGCAATGCAGGGCCTTGGAGTGTTGAAAATTTGCCTCTCCCCAAAACATATAACATGTTCCAGTTCCCTGGGCATCACTTCTAAGTGCTTCTAATCAGCAGCAGAAACAGAGGGGAGAGGATGTAGTGATAGAGGTGGAAACAGAGGATGTGACATCTGCAAGTAGAGATGCTCTGGGGGGCAAGTCACCAGGGAATTTATCCAGGAGTCTCAGGACTGGGAGCAGTACCTGGAAGAAGTTACAGGTAAATCTAGGGAGCAGTGGGAGAAGGGACGCACTTAACTGTGCCCAGGGACACTATCACCTCAGTCTGCAGTCCACTGTGATCCTCCACTTGCTGTCAGGGACCTGCTTATAAATGCTGAAAGCCACAGTCTTGATTAGGGAGCTCCTTCTGTAACCTACAAGTGAAACTCAACTGGGGTACCTGCGAAAAATAAAGCAAACAATATTTTTACTAACCATTTTAAATTGTTCATCTGCCTTATATCAGGACTTCCAGGCAACCCAGGCCGACCAGGGGCTAAAGGTGAGTTTTGTTTCTTCCCTAATACTCATTTTCTCTCTAAGCACTTCATTTTAGGGAGGATTGTCTGCTCTGCTAACCAGTCCCTGAATCAACAGTGGCATCTAGTGGTGTTAGGAAGGGAAAGGTTGGAGAAACGTGGTAGCCAAAGCCCCCCTGGAAAGCCTCGGGAAAGGCACCTGCTGAGGCACTCAGCATAACAGCTCTCCTCTCGGAAAGCCCTAGCAAACCTGGTTCTGCCCTGAGCATGAGTATGGAGACTGGTGACTGCAGCGGAAGCTGTGAGCCTGCCTCGGATAAAACAAGGCCTATTGCCTTTCTGGTGGATGTAGTGCTTGGAAAGCTGATCAGAGGATACCTCTGGATTAGCTAAGCTCTGTTGCTTCCCCCATGACCTTCTAGTGCTATGACTTCTCAGCCCAAAAATCAAGGGCAAAGAGAACAAAAATCACAGGTTCAGTAAGACAGTGTCGTTGAGCTAGTGACAGATCTTCCCTGAGAAGTTCATCTTTCGTCTCTTTGTTTTTTAGGAGAACCTGGAGCTCCAGGAAAAGTCATAAGTGCTGGTATGTAGTGCCGTGAGCATTCAAGCACTTCTGCTTTTGGAGGATTTTCTCTGTTTTTTGTAATGCTGCCTAAATTCATCTCAGCTATGTGTCAGACCTGTACTGGGGCTCCCTGTGCTGGGAGAATACATATGCTAGTGTGTGACTCCTTCAGGACAGATCTGTTATACATTTGCTGGATGTGTGTGTATCGGGGGGTGTGTGCAAGTGCATGTGTTTGTGTTTCAGAGGGCTCGTCGACTATCGCTCTGCCAGGCCCGCCAGGTCCCCCGGGCCCAGCCGGCCCCACTGGACCCCCAGGTGTTCCAGGTGAGGAAGCTGCTCCTCTGCTGTAGTTTTTGCAGGCATCTTACACTGTTGTGCATCCAGTTCTTAATTTAATGTGTGATGTTTAGTGTCTCTGCCAGGCTGCCCTGTCTGGGAGGCAAGATTGCTCAGGCAGGTTTATGGTCCTCACCCTTCCCTGAAGAAAGACCAAGATCTCAGACTGAGTTAGGAAGGCAGCAGCCCCAAGAGGGAAATGGGATACAATCACAGGGTAGAAGGACAGAAGGAAGGGCTGAGAAGATGAAGAACCTGGGAACAGTTGCCCTTTGATCTGATGAGTACAGAGTAGTGGCAGGTCAAACCCAGTAATTAGAATTGAGCTCTTTTGCCTCTCAGGAAAGCAGGCTTGTGTCTAATCCCCTTTCCAGCACTGTTACTGAAATCTGGAAGTGCTCGTTGCAGGAATCCCACATGAGCATCTACAAATCTTTCACAAAAACACACACAGACAGACTCTGAGCATGTGTGAGCTCAGTCCTCAGACTCCTCTGTCCCAGGTCAGGCACAGCCCTCCAGCATGGTGGTATCTGGCAGCAGAGTTCCTGAGCCGTGGTCCTCATGGCACTTCTGTGCCTCTGCCGGCAGTGTAGCTGGAGCTGGTTTGGTCCCACATGAGCATCTACAAATCTTTCACAAAAACACACACAGACAGACTCTGAGCATGTGTGAGCTCAGTCCTCAGACTCCTCTGTCCCAGGTCAGGCACAGCCCTCCAGCATGGTGGTATCTGGCAGCAGAGTTCCTGAGCCGTGGTCCTCATGGCACTTCTGTGCCTCTGCCGGCAGTGTAGCTGGAGCTGGTTTGGTAGATCTGCCCTCAATCTGCAGCAGGGAATGCAAGGAGGATTAGACCTGTTGCATTTCTGTTGTGGTCAATGACATTCTGGTTGTTTCCCCAGTCTAAGAGGCATGATGCACTTTAATTGCCGCATGATGGAAAACAAGCATCTTCTCTGGAGCTCCACTGATGAGTTCATACCCCATAGCAATTCCATTTACTTGTGCAGACAAATAGATTATTTGATAGTCTCAGTTCTCATAAAAGACCTATTGATTCTCTCCTGTTACTGTAAAGTACAACCAGGAAAATCTGATGTGATGGTGTTTTTTTTCCTTTAAAACCAGGTCCTGTTGGACCAGCTGGTCTCCCTGGACAGCAAGGTACCATTCTCAATCAGCTTTGATTCTGCTTCTTAAGAGAACTGAATTCATTAGTTTTCCTTTGTTTCTAATTCTCTCAGCCCTTGGCACAATCTCGTGCCCTTTTGTTTGCAGATTTCTTCCCTTTGGTTATTTTGCTGCATTATTTGGCTTAATTAATCTTGTACAGAATTTCTATTCTTTCTTTCTTTCCCAGGGGAAGAAGGGGGGTGGTAAGAGCCAGCGTTATGTGGAAGCTGCAGATGTGGTTTTTTTTTCTTACGCTGTTTTTTTGGAAGGCTAGTACTTCTAAGGCAGTTCTGAAGTGCAGTTGCCTCTCTGTGGTAGGGGATGTAGCCCGCTGGATACCTCCTGCCATTTTGAAAGGTGGGAGGATAAACTAGAGCCAAACTGGGAATAACATTACTGGGAAACCACTGCCAGTTGGGCAGATATCTGGAAAGGCCTGAACAGAGCTGACTCTGAATAACCTTTCGTAGCTGGTTGTCTATGATCCTGTTACAGCAAATTGTGCAGTAATTTCCACAGTTGGATACAGTGTTCCAAGAGCCAGGGACTGAGCTCACGCTCCCAGTTCACATAAGCGAAGTCTGAACCTGTTATCAGAGAGGTGAGAAGTGGGTACAAAATGTCACCCTTGCTGAGTTACATAATTCACTTTCTCTTTCTTTTTTTTTTCCCTGAAAAAGGTCCCCGTGGCGAGAAGGGATCCCCAGGTGAAGCTGTGATAGAAACCATCAAAACAGAAGTCTCATCATTAACATCTCAAAGTAAGTGGGCCTGCCTTTCCACTCCTTTGCTTGGAGAGGTGCCAGAGGCCTCAAGGCCTGCGCACAGCAAACAGGAGATGCTTCTATCCCTTTTCCCTCAACATGACATAGGGCAAATGTGCATGTGTGTACGCTTGATGGTGGGACTGCAATTCCAGCTACCTCTCTGCCCTCCTTCTCATCTGCACATCCCAAAGTGCTTTCAAAAGGAGATAGATGGCATCAGGCCCATGTTGCAGAGAGGAAAGCTAAAGGACGGACAGTCCCTGACAGCAGAAATGGTCACAGAGCTGTGAGGTTTCAGCCTGGCCCCTTTGCCACTGTGTTAGCACAGGGCAGTTCTCTGTGTATGAACACAGAGCCATCTGTGGGAGGAGAGCCAGTTTGAGAAGGCTTGTTAATCTGAGCAACAGAAGTCCAAATTTCTCTGTGAATTAGAGGACAAATTCACAGGGGAGCAAATGCTATTTTAAGGTGAAAATAAGTGGAGCAGAACTAAATGGTTTAGCAGCATCCCTAGAAAAGTGTCTGCTTGCTCTGTGCAATACTAGGTGTGTGGTGCACTTACAGTCAGTATTCCTAGGATCTGGGATCTCTGCGGGTGTGCAGGAGGGGCAGGGTAGAGGAGGGTGTGAAATCATAAATGGCCCTTGCCTGATCACCATCTGAGTGGGGTCGTGTAGATCCAGACCGTGCTTCAGTACTGCCTGAAGTAGTCCAGTCAGGAGTCCTGGATCTTGGCATCACTGAACTATGAGTTTGTGCCTCAGCTTGGAGGTGAGGATACATCTCCAATCAAGATAATACAGTGCAGCAACTTGTTAAATAATGGCTGTGTAATGTTCTCCTGCCAAAACTTGCCTCTCTTTCCTCTCCTTGAAAGTTCTTTCCCTCCTGCTCTAGCCTTTGGGTCATTTGCTCTTTCCATCAGCAACTGTTATTCCCCAGAGATATCTTCTCCCTGTTTCCTGCTCAGCACTGTATTTGGCTTTGAGTCTGACTGCATGCTGGCAACCAACAGCTTTCCTCTCCCCTCTCTGCCTCAACTTTGGCTTCGGTCACCCACGTCCCGCCTTAGTTCCCCTTTGCCCATAAGAACTTCTAACAGCAGCATAAGGACAGTGTTTCCATAGCAGCAGTAGCACCACAGCAACAATTTTCCCTTTTTTGTGTGTTTCATTTGCACAGTGCTGGCAGATTTACAAGGGCGAGCAGGACCACCAGGTCCCCCTGGACCACCAGGTACGTAATATAGCAGAGCTCAGTACGTAAGCAGGGGGACGCTAACACACGGCACGTTTCTGGGCCGAGCAGTTTGCTGAGTGAATGTTCTGCAATACCTCTGTTTCTTTTGTCCTCAGGTGAATCTGTGCAGGGACCCCCTGGGCCTCGTGGGCCCCCAGGTAAGAGCTTGTTTCTCTGAAACAAACTACTCTGTACTGCAAAGAAGGGAGTGTCTCTGTCCTATGTCTGCTCTGGTGGCAAATGATAATGAAAAATAGCTGACAGGGCTAGATGTGTGTGGAGAAAACAATGCTAACTCGCCTGCGCTTTGGAAATATTTGAGCTATGGCCATGGCTGGAGATGTAGGAGCCCTGACATGCGTTTACTCACATTGCTGATGCTCATCCATCCAGAAGCCTTTTTTGTGTCCCTTTTGCCTAGGAGAAGGATTGCCAGGACCCCCAGGCCCACCAGGGAGGCCAGGATCTTCCATGTCCACCTCAGGTAGGTTTTTCCCACTCATTCCGTTGCCTGTGCCCCGGGAATATCCTGACTACTGGGGTTCCAGAGAGCACATCCTTGGCTAGCAAACCAGCGGAAACTTGTGTCATGATTTGTTGGATGTCATGAAGAAACTTTTTTGGTTTTAATTGCAGAAGCATTCTTCACAGGCCCACCAGGTCCACCAGGCCCACCAGGCCCAAAGGGAGACCGAGGTGGGTATATCCTGCTGCCTCTCCAAGATACTAGATGGATCTCAGCACCCCAGACTGAAAAGAAGGAAGAAAGGGCTTGGAAACAGAAAGTGTCCTGCCTTTCTGTGGCTGTAAGAAAGCTATCTAGGACCCTTGTCTGCTGCTGTAAAACAAGACAGTCTTTGTCGGAAAAGTTTATTACCCTCTAGTACTGGTATGAAGGCAGTTGCTGTATCCAGGTCCCAGCTTTGCAAACCCATTAGATTCAGGAGCATTCAGATTTGTCATTAAAGGGGAACAATCTTTTTGCAAAATGTTGTTTGGACTTGGCTAAGTCAGTGCAAGGAGGTGGCTCGGCACTCAGCTGGCAAGAAAACATGGGAACCTTTACCCATTTCTGCCCTGAAAATTGAAGGCCATGACAATGATCTGTGGTGTGGGCTGGGGTGTTGCAGATCAGAACAAAGCAAATGCTAACACTGTTCCTCTGCTCCCCTGTTCACAGGTGAACGAGGTCCACGAGGACTCACGGGTAAGTAGGCTTCCAGGAGGTAGCAGTGGGATGCAGGGTAGCTTACCTGTGTATGACTGCTCTTCCATTTCTGTGTCCCATGCAGGAGAACCAG
Organism: Eurypyga helias; assembly: GCF_000690775.1. Lineage (NCBI taxonomy): Eukaryota > Metazoa > Chordata > Aves > Eurypygiformes > Eurypygidae > Eurypyga > Eurypyga helias. The sequence goes on along the minus strand of NW_010274435.1, from coordinate 5,758 downwards.
GTGAACCTGGCCTTTCAGCATTCTCCCATGGTCAGTCTGTGTCCCCTTTCCTCCCTTGAATTCATTGTCCCTAGGCTGAAACTAGGGGGCAAAATCCTGCTCTACTGATTCTAGCTTAGTTTTAGTGGAGCCAGGATTTTGTCTGCACATTATATTCCTGCGAATCTCTGACTCTCCTTCTACAATTGGCAGGTGACAGAGTCACCATGCAGGGACCTCCAGGAATTCCAGGACCACCAGGCCCACCTGGACCCAAAGGTGAAGTTAAAAATCCTTTTTTCTTTGCTGATGATCTCACACAGCTAAGGAGTGGTTGAGACTAAAGGATGGAGCAACCTGATCCTTTGGGAACTACAGCTGTGCCCACCCCTGCCTTTTCAGGCAGATCACAACCATGTCAATAGCTCGGAGCACAAGGCACCTGGGCAGGTCACAGGAGGCTCAGGAAAGCTGCTGTGGCCTCTTCCTTCTGCTCTTCCCCAGCAAGCTGCTAATTCAAGATAGTAATTACAAGGGCTGGGTAGTTGCTTCTCTGACAGTGTGTAGCTCTGCTGTTTTACATGACCAAGTATGCCACGTGCAGTGGCACCCATTACAATTGTCTGTGTCCATCTGGTTTCCAGGAGATGCAGGCATCCCAGGCGCTCCTGGCATCCCAGGAACATCTCGAGGTAAGAGGCCAGGCCATCATTGCTCTGATAGTATCAAGGAATGCTGACTTTGAAAAAGCTCCCTTGCGTTTTCCAAGTGTGGATGCCACCCTAATACTGGTGGGATTTGTGTTCAAAACCTCTTTTTGCACAGCCTGCCTTAAATCAGACAATTTAAGTGTTTAAAGTTTTCTGTTTCCATCTTACTGGGAATCCTTTGAGCCAGAGTTTGTCCTCATGGGACATGAAAAAAAGAAATTCCAGGTTGGCTAACCATGCTCCACAAGGGATTAGGGAAGCTGCCCCTCTAGTGGAAAAACTTTTGATGGGAACAAAAGTGCCCTTTGTGCAGTTTTTTCATGGTAATTAGGCTGCTTTCATTCTGACTAAGAGCATCCCCATATGCAGGTTATTACTGCAGTTTCACAAAAAGTGCATATGGATTAACTTAAGTGTCCCTCCATGTGAAGAAGCCCTCTGCTTTTCCACATCGTGTCCTAGGAACGCTACCTCAGGGTGCTGGGAAGACAGACACTTTAAAGAGCACGAGGTGTCAGTGGACACCAGGGTGGCAGGAGGCACACAGGGCCCACCTGTATCTTGCAAGGGAGAGGAGCAAGGAGGTTCTTGAGCTGGTGCTGCCCAGGCTGGCTGGGATGGGAGCAGCAGGGCAGCGAGGTTATCCGAATGAGCTTGAGTGCTCTATGGATCTCCATCTGTATTTCTGCGCAGCGTTGCACTCTGGTGCACACACTGACCAGATCTGGCAGTACAAAGCCAGGGAGGTCTCTGGACTCAGCCCTGCAGAGCTGCAGAGGCAGAATTATAACATGTCAAACTAACTGAAGATGTTATACTGCCTAATAGCCCATGTTCAGACTGTGGGGAGCCCCTCCATAGTTCTTTCCCAAAGTTATTTCCAGACCTGTAGGAAGGGGTCTGTGCAAGCACACTTCAGCATCGCTTGGTGTAGTGCAACCATGTCAAAACCACTCCTCCTTACAACGTTTTCTGTAGGTGGATCCAGACAAATTCAGGGACCCCCAGGGCCTCCTGGGCCACCCGGTCCACCTGGCCCAGGTGGAAGTTCGTCTCAAGAGATTCAGCAGTATGTCACTGACTACCTTAAGAGTGAGTATGATAAGATTTTGCCGTGGGGCAGCAGATGCATGCCCATCTCTCTCTCACTCTCTGAGCTCCTTGTCTCCCTTTAGAAGTAGCAGCCCTACTGCTCTGGCCTTACTGTTGTTGAATACTGTGAAGTGTGCTGTTTCCCACTGTGGCTTCTGCAGAACCAACCTTCTCTTGCCCAGCTTTTTGCCAGGGGAAGAGGGTCCAGTAATTGTGCATATGGCCACTGTCTTCCATCTGCTGATGTGGGTATATTTTGGGCTTCCTACCTAGGTGACAACGTAAGGCATTATTTGACTGGTGCCCAAGGCCCACCAGGCCCTCCAGGCCTACCTGGACTCATCACCACTGCGGATGGGATGAGCTTGGATTATGCGGAGCTGGCTGCCCGTGTTATGAGCTATATGACAAGTAAGCACCGTGTTGGTAAGCTCTGTGCTGCGTCACCCTCCTGGCTGAGCTTGTGCAACACCTAGGGGGTGGGAACCAGAGGAGAAACAACAGTCTTTAAATAGCAGCACCCCAACCCAGATACTAATCTTCTGCAGTCTTGGCCCAGGACTCCACACAGCTGAGGTGGCCTCTGAGCCTTGTCCCATTTTAATGGTTATGTTAACTAACCGTTGCTGCTGTTGGAAAAGTCTGACATTAAACATTAGCTGTTAGACCCTGTAATGCCCCCAGGACCCAAACAGAGGTGGTCTTGTGGTCTCAAGTATTCTGGAGCTGTCTTGTATGCCTGGGGGTCTCCTAAAGTAGATGAAATGCCCAGAGCTTTTGGAGGTAGCCTGGAGTCTCAGTCAGAAAAGCACAGACCACACAGCTGTGGAGATGACCAGGATGTGTGAGACAGCAACTGATTCATGGCTGGGGGCATGGGAAGCCCATTCCACCTGTTAAGCTGGATTAATTCACCTTTCCTTTGTCCCTGCCGGACCCTTCTTCACATTCTGTCTCATCCTGCCAGATGTAAAACCTTTTCATTCCCACAGGCTCTTCAGATCGCTACCAGTCATTTGCCAGTTCGGTATCAACTACCTCCATCCTGTACCAAGAACTTCTGGACATGTTGCAGAGTAAGTGACCCTCGGGGGAAATGTGGGGGTCAGGGGTAAAGCATTCCAGCAGCCTGGAGACCTGCCCTTCACTTCCAGCCTTCTGTCTCCAACTGGAGTTACCAGCAGCTGCTTCGGTGGGCAAAGGCCTGCCATAGGTACTGTGAGCGACCTGCGATGTCTCCTTCCAAGTCCTTTGGAAACGGATTTATGCCTGGGACTAGAGGCTTGCATGCTCTCCAGAAGCCATACTTTCTTGCCTGTTGGCTTTTCATACCCACTGTTGTAACTGCAGTTTCCCACTCACTCCCCCCTCCTTTCCCTCCTTGGCTTTCTAGGTGACATCTACATACGTCTCTCCTTTCCAGGAGTTCCCCACACTTTCGCCCAGTCTCCGGCTAAACCTTGGGCTTCCACTTTCCAGCTGTCCCACTCTCGTAGGATTCCCGCTGTTCCTTCTTGCCCATGCCAAAGCCTTGCTATGTGTTTGTTCTTAAGGCAAGGAGGATACCCAGCTCTGTATTCTTTTCTGCACACACTGACAGAGAAATCACCAGGATGTCATTTTGCTGTGCCTGAAGTTTCACTGGCCAACACTGTGCTCCTCCCATGTGATCCAGTGGGGAGTCAATCCGATTCCACATTCCAAGCAGACAAATGGCTGCTGAAATGCCACAGAACTCAGCGTGGTCTTTCCCAGCTGAGCCACTTTTTATTCCCTTTGCCCAAGGTGTTGTCCAGGGTGTCCTGAAGAATCAGAGCACAAGGAGTTCCCTTTAGCAATCCAGACTCATCCTCCTCCAACGCTGGGTTGTAGGAGGTTCCCTGCCCTGTCACAACTGTTACTGACAGCGTACACAGGGCAGTTCACGCTCAGAAAGGAGGAGAATGGGGAAGGAGCTTTGCATCCGTGGCTTTTGATGGTCTCCCCTAGCAGTGGGGGGGCTCAGCTCGCAGGCTGGGAACTCCTCATGCTTGGTGTCTTTGCAGCAGCTGCACAGTCTTAAAAGGTGCATTTTTCATTTCCAGGAGAAGAAATCCGTCAGTATCTAATTGGACCTCGGGGACCACCAGGACCTCCTGGACCAGGGGGAGATGGCATGTCTCTGTCGCTGGATTATGATGAGCTGACCAGGCGGTTTATCAGCTACCTGACAAGTAATGCTCTTCATTAGCCTGTGTTCCCTCTGCGCCCTTGGGAGCTGAGCAGGAAGCTCACGCTGTCAGTGAAAACACTTCCAGTGTCAGCTGTGGGAGTCCCTGCGTGCAGAGACCCCTCACCGTGAGCGATGGAACCCAGTAGCTAAGATACCATCTGCAGACTGCAGTAATGAGATCGTGCTTTCTGAAAAACTGAGCTTAGGAACATCATTTCATCTTTAGCCATCTTAGAAGTCCCATCAACACCTTCAAGTGCATTTATAATCCTTTTCTCACTGGCTCTGTGGCCAGGATATATCTTTCCGTGGAAGAGTGGATCTGTGCCCACTCTGTGTTGAGACAGTCCAGGCAACAAACTCTTAGAAGTTAAGGTTAGCTGAAACACTTCTCTGCTTCATTTTCCCATCTGTAAAGGGGTGATGCAGCACATAAGAACTGTTGGGACAGAGAGGACTGGAGCATCCCCAATAGAAGTGCTAAAATGCCTCATCCTGGTAGCTGCAACCATCTGCTTAAAAGCACAGCCTGGTCCATGCTCACTGTCTGAACTGCTGCTGGAGATCAGAGCTCACTAATGGGCAGCTCCAAAGATGGTGGCAATTTCCTCCTTGGCTCTGGAAGCAGGAAACTGCTGTTGAACAGCAGGACCCCAGCAGCTCAAGCAGGACAGCTGCATTTTATCAGCAAGGACATTACATTACAGCAAATCCCAAAGGTGTGGAGTTTTGCACCAGAGCTGCTCGCAGATGCTGGGCAGACACAGGGAGAGCTGTGCATGCATCAGCCAGCGTGTCAGAGCTGAGCTGCATGTCCGAGGGCGCACCCCCGTGTCAGGGGTTCACGAGGTGTGCAGAGCTTTTGCCAGGAAGAGGCCTGGTGCCTGCCTGTCTGCAGGGCCCTTGGGGTGGGGTCAGCAGAGCAAGCTTTAACCCCAGGGCCACAACAGGGCTTGAGCCCTGGTTCCCAGCACAGTGCTGACGGGGACCCTCTGCCCCACAGCGTGGGAACCCTCCTGCATTGCCTGTGAACAAGCCTGCAGCCTGCGGCTTGTGCTTTAACAGCCTGGTTTGACAATGTGCTGCTCTCGGATCTCTGTTTTTCCAGGTTCTGGGATGAACATTGGGCTCCCTGGACCACCTGGGCCTCCCGGGACACCTGGTATCTCTTACAGTGACCTGACAACGTACCTGCGA
>NW_010274435.1:0-532 GCF_000690775.1 Eurypyga helias | reverse complement strand
CACGCCCCAGGATCTTTTTTTTATAGGCCCAGTCACAGAATTTCCCCTTTTGCCCATCTAGAGACTGTGATGCTCCCTCTGCCTCCTCAGCAGTGTGGGCCTCCTGGGCTCTGCCAGGCCCCGCACAGACTGTGAGGGGCTGCGGACTGCTCACCGTGCCGCTGGGTGATCTGAGCGAGGTGCTGTCTTGGGGATTGGGATGGAGGACCCCGTTGTCTTCTCCAAACTCTGCAGCATAAAGGAATTTCCTATGCCACTTTCAAAAAATATATTTAAAAGATAGGGACTTGTAACCTCTTCGAGATCTCCTGACTTCCCAGTGTGACGTCTACGTGCAGGGAAGTGAGGTGCAACAGGGAAGCTGCACCAGAAGGTGCCAGGGAGAAAAAAAAAAAGCACCTTTTATGTCGCTGTAGCTGGCATTACCTGTATTTTTGGGGGTGAAGGTTTCTCAGGGTTGTGGTGGTCTGTGATTCCTTTTTTCTCCTTGTGTCTTACAGACTCTGAATTCAGTGGTCTTGTTGGGCCCCCT
>NW_010274434.1:18535-105006 GCF_000690775.1 Eurypyga helias | reverse complement strand
CCCTAACCGTTCTATGATTCTATATGACCAGAGCACCAGTCACTTTCAGACACATCTATAGTTCACTTTTTAACTTCCCTAACAAGGAAAACTTTGCTTCTACATTAGGACTCACTGTTAAGGAACGTTTTGCTCTTCCCCTTCTTCTCTTGGTTACAGCAAACACTGGGTTAAATGTGTGTACATCATATACTTGAAATAGGCTAGCAGCAACCAGCCTTGTTATTCTTGATGAATAATGTAACTTAAGAGCTGTAATACGTACAACTGATTTAATAGCTGCCAACAGTCCCAGAGAAAAAAAAGACTGATGCAATGCTTATAAACTTGTCTTGATTCACGTTCAGCCCCCTGCTACCCTGCAAGCAGTTGGAAGTGTTACTGCCCTGCCTGCTCAGCAGCACCCTCCTCTTACTTTCCCTTACCGATAGCAATGGTTCTCCGATTCCTATCCTCAACTTTTCAGAAGTTACTCAGAGACTGATACCACCACTGTCAATTCAGTATTCTCACCCAATTTAACAGGTGGTCACTTCTGAAGTTCAGAAGCAAAGGTTAAACCCAATGGATCACTGTGGGGAAGAAGGAACAGCACTTCCCAGAGCTGGCTCTTCTAATGAAGAGACACACACATAGAGCACTTTCTGCACATCCTACAATTCTTTCACCCTGAATCTGCAGGGGGGGGAAATAATTATCTAAAATTAACCAGAAGAAACATCCATCTCCTTAGTGGCCAAGGCAGAAATTCTAGACTTCTGGCTTGCAGGATGATTTGTAACTATCAGTTTTTGTGTATCAGCACTACTGACAGCTCTGAAATGAAAACTGGTTTCACAGACACATGGCTTCTTAGAGAACAAACTCCTGTTACCAATTCTTTCTATCCTCTTGAAAATATCAGTTAAGATCACATTACCAAATTCTTAATCTAATCCTTAAAATCCACCCTGCCCTCCTCTCCATGCACTCTCTAAAGTGTCCAATAAGTTTTGGACTTGATTTTTCTCTCATTGTTCTTACAGAGTCTTTTCTCCATCTTTTACAACTGTGGCACAACGAAGTCTGAATACAAGTTAGGGTTCAACCAGTATTAAAGCATTCTATAAAAAGCATCTTTCTCCTGAAACCCCTGGGTCACAACGGGCTCACCTCAAGGTTAAAGCAACATGATTTCAGCCTCTGCAACAGCAAAACAAGGTTTCCAAAGTGGCGGGGGAAGGAAAATAAAACTCTCGGACGTTAGGAAAGGTTATCCGTGGTGGTTCCATGGTGTATGACACATACTTTAAGCAAGCTGTAACAGCAGCTATCACCCAGGAAAACCAACACATTTCCCCCTTCTATCATAAACGTGGGAAAAGATACAGTGTAGCTCCCTCTCCATTTTTCTCTACCCTTTGACTACTTAAGGTTTCCTTACAAAGAGAACTTTCTCCAAGAAAAGGTTTTTTTTGAAAAACACACCTGTGGCTCTGTCTGGAGCTGCTTTTGATTAAGTAATCTCCATCCCACAAGAAGCATTTTATAGCTAGAACAATTCCAAAAATTAAGCCTGTAAGTACAAATCAAGTTGAATTTTCCACTGGACCATAAGCAACAGAAAGGAAATCTTTAAAGATATAAAGGAAACAGGAGAAAACAATCATAAGGCAACAATAGGGGTAGAGACTAAATATTTTTAATTACCATGTTACCCATCCAGTTTCTATTACTTTCAAATAAGCCTACTACCTCAACGCTCATTTGCACCAAGACACCACAGTCCAAGTAAAAAGTAGAAGCTGTGTGCAATATCTAAGTAGTATCCTTCTAACATACAGAAAAAAGTTAGTGTGATATTTTCCTAGCCAAATATGCTATTAATTCCAGATTACTAAAATTACTCAGTTTTATAAGAGCTCTTGAAACAGTTCTGACTTAAGCAAAAGAAGAGATGGTCTGGGTGAGCAGTTAGGAGTCCACGTGATTATTCAGTCTTCACGCTCGCTAAATTTAATGTTGGCTCTTTGGGGATGGACCCCCAGAAATGAGACAAAAGAGGGCCAGTTAGACACTGCCAAGTACAGTGGTGAGAAACCTGGAGGGACAACCTCGTTATCTAATTGCTAGCAGCAGGCAGCAGCGGTTATAAGTAGCAAATTAATTTGTTTGGGGGTTATGCAAAACAAGAATAATTTACAGCAAGCTGGTATCCAGAGCACTTTTAAGTAGTCATGATCTGAAAATCCTGAATCCCCATTAAAATAAATTGGAATTACACTTGCTTCTACCTAGACTGAGTTTGACTGCAGGATGTTGAGTGGCTAAAACAGATTAGTAGGCGCTTGAATTTACCTATACACTCTATCTCTCTAAATATATACTCGAGACTGGGAAAATGAGCATACAAAATAACAGAAAAGTTATTAAAAAGTTATTGTAGAGGCCATTCTTTTGCCCACATATGGAAAAAAGAGTCCAGCTCTGACCTCTGGTTCAAAGAGATCCCAAATGACTCATCAGCTACAGAAGTAGTGATTTAGTTCGGGGGTAGATAAAGAGAACAGAAAACATAAAAAAGAAGGAAGGTGGGGAGGGAACCCCACCTCTCCTCTGGACAATTTAAATGGTTGTTTCAAGGGGTGACACCAGTGAAAGGGAACATGATCAGATTATAAATCATAAATAACCAGCCAGCTTAGAAACAGTTGGTAAGGTTGATCTTACCTCTGGGGAGAGACTTAAAGTCCCCTCAGATCCCTGCCCACCCATTTTGATGGCCCTGTGATAACATCCTTCCTTACTCTCTTCCACCTCAAGGACAGGGCCAGGAACTTCTTGGATGAGCTTTTGAAACCCATGAAAAAGAAATACTTTTTCATGACCACATGTTCACAAGTAGAAAAACAGACCACAAACAACAAGCACCTTGGACGGATCACCATCAGAAAGAGGACGTGGGACTAGAAAACAACTTGTCCCCATCCATTCAATGTGGTAGTTCCTAGCTTTCACAGCATTACACCAGTGTAACTGTGTAGAGTATGTTTTTCTCTTTCAGCAATCGCTGTGAAGACTTCTGTGTTTCACTGCTGTTCTTAGCTGTATCTTCACACTTTAATCTGAACTTTTGCATTTTTATAGCCAGCAATAAAATAAGACCACTCCTTCTTCGCAACAGCTTAAAAACAGTCCAAATGGATACGTAACAAGAAGCACTTGTAAAAAGATAATAAAAAAACCACCTTTAGAAGTATATGATAGAGTTCAAACTTGACTGACTCGCCACATCGTAAGAGGTTAGCATGAGCAATAGCAACCGCATTTGCCTATGTTTCTCACCTGGTGGAAATATGAGACTGTAAAATGCACTTGTGTAAGCTTCCTTCATTGCTTACCGTGGGCTACAGACATGGCAGACCCTTGCCCTTCCCGGCATGATGACTTACTCAGCTGCAGTAACTCCCACTCACAGCTAAGCTCTGAGAGAACAACTGCAACCTGTATTAAACCATTACAGGAGGTTTCAGAAGATCCAAAGTATTTCAACTATGCGTCTGTGCTGTGCATGGAAACATTTAATACAATCTTACTTTGGTGTGCTGATGCCAATCACATTTCACGTAACTACTGAAGAATGTGTGTATTAACCTGTTTTAGTTCCATGACTGTAAATCTCTCTGCACATCTTTCCCTTAAGAGTCGTTCATATCAGCTTATCTTAAATAGCTTCTTAATCAATTTCAGTTAAAACAAAATTAGCCTGAAATTAAGCCAGGATCTATACAAGAGTAGCACTACCTTACATAAATCGATTTCAAACAACCACCTCACCTAAACAGGTTGCTGACACGCTAAACAAGAATATCAGCACTAAATCCAAGTAAGAGTTTCTTAAATCAAAATAATGTCCACATGTGTGTTTGCAGTTGTCTAACTGTCTAACTGCAGTAAGCTGTTCTCACTAATCAGGACATCAGCATATCTAATGAAAAGTCTGGATGTGAGCCAACAGGATTTCCTGATAAACATAGACTAAAAAAAATCTATGCTAAAATACATGTTGCAAAATAATTGATTCCGGCATTTCTAAAATTTCTGCAGAAAAATCCCAACACACACTGGTAAAAGTCCAAAAACTTACAAATTCTACAGCAATAGTTTAATTATTTAATTCCCAAATTTTAGGACAGGACTGCTGAGTCCCATCTCATCCTATTTTTCCATTCTCACTGCCTTTCCACAACAGTATCCCAGGATTTCTCTAGTTTTTCACTTTTCTTGCTTTATTAAGTTGATCATTTCTTAACTACTCTTCCTCAGGTCAAAGCCACACCACCATTACAGATCTTGTGACATCTCTCACACACTTGCTCGGTGCCAGCTGGACAACCTCATGTGCAAAATAAACCACTCCAAAACTTCTCAGCTATGCTCTCATTAGGCTTTATTTTTTCTTTCACCTGTGCCATTATACTAGAAGAACGATTTTAAAATCACAGAATGGTTTGGGTTGGGAAGGGACCTTAAAGACCATCTAGTTCCAACCCCCCTGCCATGGGCAGGGACACCTTCCACTAGACCAGGTTGCTCAAAGCCTCATCCAGCCTGGCCTTGAACACTTCCAGGGATGGGGCATCCACAGCTTCTCTGGGCAACCTGTTCCAGTGCCTCACCGCCCTCTCCAGGAAGAAATTCTTCCTGATATCCAATCTAAACCTCCCCACTTTCAATTTAAACCCGTTAACCCTTGTCCTGTCCCCCTAGGCCCTTATAAAAAGTCCCCCCCAGCTTCCTTGTCAGCCCCTTCAAGTATTGGAAGGCTGCAATAAGGTCTCCCCGGAGCCTTCTCTTCTCCAGGCTGAACAAGCCCAACTCTCTCAGCCTGTCCCCATAGCAGAGGGGCTCCAGCCCTCTGAGCATCTTTTTGAACTTCATACAATAGCAAGTGTGAAGCTACAGAGTATTTAATGCAGTTATCGAAACTTTAAAAAATACTATTGTATGATGGAAAGGATGGTGAAATTTCTGTTTTGGAGCTGAAGAAAGAGTACTGCTCCCAGGCATGTCCAATATTTCACCCAGTATGCTGGAGGAATTTGGCCCATCTACCCATTCGTTACCTGCTGGTGAAGTGCACATGTACAGTGTCTGCACTAGAAATGCTCACCAACTCTGTTCAAGAAAGTATTCAGAAAATATCAAGAAAAAATGCCATATTTTTTTAGAAAGCCCGATTTTTGAAATTGGTTTCAACAGCTAACCGGAGGAAAAGAAAAAAAACCTGCTAGAATTCAACGTTATTCGTAAAAGCCTAGGAGGTATTCATAAAAAGTCAGGCAAGTGCAGGAGAAAAATGCCTGTAGTCAAGAAACCAAAGCTAACATCTTAAAAGATGAAAAGGAAACTACTAAAAACAAATAGCGTAATGATTTGGCAAAGGAGATTCTGAGATCACCATTTCAAACAGAGGTTTCAAGGTTGTATGTGACAAAGAACTACTGTAGGAAACTAGCAGTACTATCATGTAATAACCCAAAGCTACATACAAAATGACTCCGGAAGCTCTTTTTCAGCCCTAATATCTCTGACTCTTACTTTCAACCTTTGCCATGACATGATTTTGTTATAAACAAAGCAGCGTAACGACCTTGCTCCCTGTCAGCCATTAGGCAAGCAACCGTGAGCACCAAGCACTGAAACATGGTCACGACCCACATCTTGAGAACACGTGTTCTGGGACCTTGGAGTCTCCTCTTGCTAAGTACAATTTAAATGACTTCAACAGCTTTGTTCTTAACAGCTAAAACTCAAGTGTCTTGGCAGAGTGGTTGAGAAATGCTGTTGCAGCACTTCCCTACTCTAATCCTGGCATGAGCTACTGTTGTTAATCCTTTGCTTTCCTAAGAACTAAATTCATTATTATTTTAAATAGTCATGGCAGGTGCTGGACTGGTGCTATTCATGCATGCTCAGAGAGATGAGGGGCCCTCCTTATTCCCAAGTGCTTCAACTGCATGGCAAGTTAATATCCTTCAATCCTAATATTTTCATAAATAAGAGACTGTACTCTTACCAGAAAAGAAAAAAAAAAAAAAGGCTTAACAAAAAAGAGAAAGGTATTACAGGTAGATTTCAGACTGAGCAAAGACCTGCTGGCAAGTCAAAGAAATAGTCATTTTGACACTTAAACATGCTATACTGATATCTTCTTTAATTAGATCGTTTTCTCCTGCTACTAAGTAGCATCCTCTTGAGACTGCTGTTTTACTGTCTGCATGGCCTCTGGATGGATGAAGCCATTGTCTGATCAATGTCTGGACAAGGATACTGTTTAGGGATTTCTTGTTTCCTGTGTCACCTTTTCAAATCTCAGCACACCATTCTGCCTTTTACCCTCACACGCTGAGCATTATTTTAATCTAAGATCACAGGCTTTGGAGATATTGTGCTGCTTGCTTTCACTTTCGAAAAGCTGAGGTAACTGAATGCCTAAACTTAACAAATGAGACATTTTGACGGGAGTCACTAATTTTCATGGAACAGTAATGCGTTGCTTCCTATTACTGTCCAGTCTACAAAAAAACCCCACAGGGTAGGTGACCAGCAAGACAGAAACACAGTTAACCTTCCTGTGTGTCATTTAAGCATAATTTTACTTTATATATCAGCCATATGAAAAAAACCCAAAAAACCCAAACAAACAAAAAACACCAACAACAAAACACCAACAAAGCAAAGCAAAGAAAACCTCTGCAGCTCAGCAAGCTGCTGCTGCATCCTCAGCACAGGAGCGCTGCAGGACTTGTCCCTTCAAATCGGCTTAGCTGAATTCTGTAGAGGACTCGGGGTTCAAGTATCCCTTCCTATGCAACAGCCCAAAGCAGCAACTAGCACAAAGTGTTGTACTCCGATGGCCAGCAACACGTATGAGCAGAGTCAGAGAGCTGCAAGGAGGATGGACAGTTAAAACTGAAGGGTCAGTTACTGCCTTAAGCACTCCCAGCTCAGCATACAGCAGAGAAGCGTCTCACCCTGAAGCTCTGCTTTTGTAGAGACAGAAATGCCAGGCTTAGGCATTCTTCTTAATTTTATCAGGTGATAAGAAAAATGGTGGGTTGAAATTACATATGGAAGTAGCTCTTCTTATGGGATTTCTTGTGGCAAATACATTCAACTACTTTGAGTGCTGACTGGTGCTAGAGGATAACCACAGTAATTAAAACAGGGAAAAAAAAAATTGGAAATTTCACAAGGTTTTCCTTCATATAGCCCATCAACTCGAGCACTGGCAGGTGCCAGTATTAATTCTTCTCCTTTATTTAGTTTCAGAAATAAGCCTGACTAAACAAAGCTGAAAAGAAGGTGGAGGCTGCAAAGCCTTTATAATTAACACTAGAGGGAAACAGATGAGAAACTGCTGACTACATATTACAACATCTAAGATCACACTACATCAAAAAGCTGCCCAGCCTGGCGTGCACAACAGCGAGAGGAAACCAGCAAAGTTTGTAACAGAAGCATTAGTGCTGAGTGAAAAGAGCACTCGCTGATGTACTTCAGCGTACATCAATTAAAAATGCTCATCTCCTGAGGCTTACTGAGCAGGGGGACCTCAAGGGACAGCAAGTGTCTGCATCCTCCCAGGTAAGGGGGGGGGGGAGGGAATTTAAAAAAAAGAAAAAAAAATCAATCAAATCACATGCCTGTGGTTCTGCTGGGATGTCAGCACATTTGTTAAGATTTCACTGCCAGCCATCTCCAATTTATCTCCACTGACTGGGCACTGAAGCTGTCATAGGGCAGATTGTAAACCTGCTCAAAATACATCAAACCTCCTGCGAAACAACAAGAAGTTCATCAGGAGAAGAGATGTTTTCATATATCATGCCAGTTGGGCACCCATGTCACATAAATCAGCCCAAACTTTTAGCCATGCAAGACAAAGTTTCTTTCTTTTTGCTGTCAGTTAGCGACAGAGTTATAAGGTGCAGGAAATGATCCTTGCACGTAATCTCATGCAACACTGCACTTCAAGGTCCTCAGTTAGTGGTTCAATAATAACTCTTCAGCCTAAGTACCAAAATTGCCTAAAAGGTATCTTCGACATGCAATCTTGTACTGATCTTATTATTCAAATATTCTGTAAAAAATTCTCGTTTCCTCCCCTTTCTCCCAGGCTTGGGCTTTTGTTTGGGACTAAAAGTGCATTTATTACTTTCCTTACGCATCTCTGCATATACATCAAGCTGTTCTACATAACTAGGTTCCGCGGGTTTAGAACACGATTTTTCCCTGAGCCAGGCATCCCTCAAATGCCTCAGGAATGCTAAAGAAAAGAGTTTCTTCTGTAACTCGTATGTTTGCAAATTCCCTCTCCTTTGGGAAAGGTGAGTCTTCTCAGAATTATGTGTCTGGTGAGAAGTGCTCAGACCTGAACATTCGAGACAAAGCGCCAACAGTATCCACTCACATCGTGGGAGCTAGGGGTTTGCTTTGCTCACTGGGGCAAACAAAAACTAACTACAAAACAACAACAGTGTCACTGACTCAAGAATGACACCTGGTTTCACCCATTTTCCTAGCTCTCAAGAAGACCTTCAGATGCCTCCGAGATGTCTTGTCCTGTTAGCAGAAGGCTTTACTATTTCCTAATATTGAAGGAGTTTACCTGTGAAAATCCTTTCTTGTGCCTAAGGTGCTTATTAAGCTATTAACTTTCACAAGAAATAGTTTGATTTATTTTAACTCTACTATCCACTATACACTGAACTTTTGACCACTTACATGGTCAAATGCCACAAATTGGATATTCTCATGGATGATGCAAAAAGGATATATCCCTTTCACTTTTTATCATCTTGCAAAGTTACAGAAATGTGTAGCATCCTGGGTCACAGAAAATCAGCCAGGCTTCCAAAAATTTAGCTTCCAAAGCAAAAACGTCTGCTGGTAGACTACATTCTATCTCTTATATTCTTAAAAAGCAAAAGCATTACAAACTTAATGTGGCCAGAAGTTGAACTTTGAGAGAAGACATTATCCCTTTATACATAATAACTTTATCGAAACCCATTCAATCATACCTGTATGCCCAAAAATGCTGAAACACACTTTAAAATTTACAGATAAAATGTTGTAAATTATGCCCAGGTGCAGAAAAGAAAACCTACCCTCACCACCAAGAAACACGATTTCAAAGATCACAGGACCAGTTTGTTGAATCTAGAATTCGGCTTTGCTTGGGATAAGGTAGAGCTCTTCCACAGAAAACATGTTTTGTGTATAAATGTATTATTTCCCTGACGTACTTTGCAGCCAAAACAGCCAAGGCGTTTCTGAGAAGGTGACTCTGTGTGTGCAGGGACAGCTCCTAATTTCTGCCAGACAAAGCTTAAAGTAAAGTTTAAAAAACTAACCTCTCCCTTCCAAGACCAAACTAAAGGTATAGGTAAGAGAAAAGCAAGGTTAAACATGCTCCTTCCTTCAGAGCTGTTCAGAAAACTACTTTAATGAGGACTTTCAGGGGAAAAAAAAAACCTTCAACACCACAGTGCTTTAATGAGATGCAGTCTATCTACACAGGCAGCCTAACACAGAAAATTAAAGGAATTCATGTTACAGTCACACAATGACATTGCCAAATCAAGACTTTCTGTATGAATAGAAAAACAATTCTTTTCCAATTTAAGGTGTTCGGCTTTGTATTAAAAAGTTAAAGATTTCCATTTGGAGTAGACATTTATGATAATTAAGGTTTCTACTAAGAACAATATTTTTCCAGTGTAACCAAGGTCTGGAATACTATTTCTAACCTGCAGCAGCCATACCTCTATGCACAGTCATACCTATGTTGCCACGTATGTGTGTCCACAGCTTTGCTGGTCCGACGTGAAGAAAATGCAGTTTACGTATTCCACGGATGTTAACAGTCCATGCCTGATTTCTTATTCAGTTCCTACCCTATGCCCATATCCTTTCTAATAAGGAGAAATGTATTATATACTTAGCCTCGTAAAGGCAAGGTTGCCATTCAGCAAGAAACCAAAAACCTTTATCAGCAAGCCAGACGAGACTCACTTCAGTACACATACTTTTCTATCTATTCATATGCAGGTCCAAACTGATCAAAATCATTAAAATTCTTTTTAAGAGTTACCTTTCTAAGATGGTAGCAAGGTACCACCACCATATTTTTATAAATGCTTTAAAATAAGAGGTTAAAAGCTTTTCCCTACTTCATACCAACAGTCAACAGTAAAAACTACTACAGCCCTCTTGATACCATGTATTTTACATCTGACTAAATGGCAAGTCTTCTGATGTTTCAGCTGGGGCCTTAATTTTCGATCAAGTATTTACATCAGAAAGCCCCTTTGGCACTCTAAAGAGCCAGCTGGAGCAAGGCCATGTAAAACATACATCCACCGGTTTCTAAACCAACGCAGTTTCATTGCAAAGGTTTCGTTGCTTCACATATACCTGTGTGATACCACCCAACCGTGCGGTTGCGGGGTGCTCTGCATGTTTAAAAATATCCAATAGCACGGTGAGCTCCTCTTTGGAAAATAATTTTTTTTTAATCCATCATCATCTTGTCAGGATATGTGACAATAGCATGGAAAACGCATGAATGTTCCAAACTGATTATCAGCTATTTAAATAGAGTTTTCACCCAGTCGGGCCACTCAGAGGGAATCCCACTAAACCGTAACCTAAAGACATCCCCTCTGTATCGCTGTAGTCCAGCGAGCAGATAGAATGCACTGCACTGTTCCTGCTGCCCTCATTACAGCAGTGAGGCTGCCGACTCAACAAATCACACCGTGTAGTAAGATTGTAGTAAGCCTTTGGTGCTGGGACGAAAGAAATAGGCTTTGATGCTGGAAGGAACAAAACAATAAGTGTTAAGGAAAAGAGCCACACTAAAGGTCTGAATCTTTTTTCTTGGGTTTTTTGTTGTTGGTGGTTGTTGTTTGTGGGGTGGGTTTTTTTTGGGTTTGGTTTTTTTTTATCCCCTCAGGTTTCTATTACCACTGCACTGGCACAGGTCTTAGGCTGTATCGCGCACACACACTGACACGTACATGCAGAACACCATCCTCACTTTGTCAGGTTTATAAAACAATAGCATTTTTCTTCCATTAATGACTGACACATTTTTCATTGCCAGTCACGCAGTGTGAGGCATCTCATTCATAATATGCTTTTCATTCTAAACGTCTGCCTAAACGGATGCCAAATACAATTTCTGTGTAGGTTAAATATTTAACTGGTAACATGCCTTCTCTGACACAAATGAAGTACTATGGTGCTGTACCATGTTGGCCTTTACAGCCCTTCTCACAGACTATCTTAAATAGCTGTAGAGAATATGAAGTCTGCTGTACTGAAGTGCTTGTATGCCAGCAAACACAGTGGTCTTTATATGATGAGCACCGTCATATTAATGAATGTTTGCATTGGTAACACTTAATCTACAAGAAACTGAGACACAAACTTGCACTTCACGCAATTTCAGTAGCAAAAGACCTACATCTGTGGTTGAACAATGCTCTAGTATCACGAGCCTGAAATAATGTCCTACAGTTTGTGACTAAATACGGCTTTTGTAAGGCTCTTGCGTTCATGTAAGCATATCAAACACCAGCACACTGTAGTAGTTACAGCCACGTTAGAGGTGGTTTAGAAACCTGTCTTACCACTGTAAATTATACAGGGTAACTGGGATTTTTGACCAGCTCTTGAGTATCATCTCCTTCGAAAGGATGGCTATCTGCAAAACCCACAAAAGCTGGATCCTTTGTCCCTTTAAGCGCAGAGATTCTCTGCTATTTCTTAGCTCAGGGAGCAAAGGAAAGGATCCTGGCATCTCCCATTCTCGTTCCTGAGCAAGGCTTGGGCACAAAGTCTTGAGAAGGATGTGCTTATCTGCTGTTGCAAAGCTACAGTTTGGGCATTCTGTGCAGTTACAGTCAGATCTCTCATCAGCACTGTTCCAGCCTGCCACCCAGTGAGGCAGCCATCCTGCTCCACATAATTATTGGTTTGTTAAAACTGAATCCATGTCCAATTACTTCATCTGAGAGGTCACTCCCTAACCTGTAATCTAACACCATCCACTGGTATTGATCAGGTCTAGGAAAAACAGTGTGCTTGGCTACTGTTGGATCTGAAGTGCCTAGGCTGTTAACTCAAGATATTGGGATCCTGTAAGGCATACGACCACGAGGATTTATAGCCCAACTACCACAGGTACAGTCTTTTAACTTCTCTTGGCTAATATCAGAGTCATGCCAAACTCGGTGTAAAGAATAAAAATGGTTTATGGTAAATCCTACAAGCATAATTTGAAAATCTGTAATTTGTCTCAATTCCAAATTAAAAGAATGATTTCTCATCTGTTCAACACACACTGTAAAATTTTGGCTTCTGAAAATGCACATAACACCTGCACAGTCATAGCTTTTTCTAGATTCACAGCCATTTTAAGAAGTTATGCAAGGTAGCCAGTGCCAGGACAACTGTCACATTTGCATTTCATACAAACCACTCGTGCTAAGAATATGCTCACACATCTACAGAAAAAGCAGAAATAGAGAAAAGAAACCACTCATCATTATACATCACATTAAATGGGATTCAGTCACACCACAACCAATGCCGAAGCCATTGCTATCCATCAGATACAAGAGCTTAGTACCACAGATGGGGAACTGAGGAAGAGACAGGGACATTCAGATCTCAAAAGGATCCAAGAGAGTCAGAAACTCAACCACGCAAACCCCAGGGGTTTTTCCACAAGACTACTACTTTTCACCTTTAAAAGGAAAAGTCAAAGTAAAAATTAAAGATATAATAAAGCCATTATTACATCGATCATCTAGACAGACATAATAAAAATAAATAGTTTTTCTCCAAAATATCACCTGTGACACACTTCACTTTAGAATCTTGCAAAAACCACTTCAGAGAAAGAAAACACAAAAGATTTTACTCTTTCATGAATAGAAAAATATTAATCCCAACCATATTAAATTACAAAGTATGCTCATATATCAAGCAAGATGCTAGAACCAAATACTTAGATTTATCGTAAAAATGCCTAGAGCAATGTTAACACAACTTTCTCACATTCAAAAAAAGCCTTAAAAAATTACAATTAGACAACAATAAAAACTATTCCTTGCTAAGCTTTTCCTTCTTAAATCCTGCAGGATAACCCAGGAATTACATTGGGAAGTTTCTGGAATGCATGCTGAAAATCAACAATATCAAGACTTTCCAATAATTAAAAAACTATTATTGTTTAACTCAGCTATTATTTACAAGTCCAGCTGTCTAGCTATTACAAAACTAAACCCAGGACTTAAAAAAACCACAAACACCAAAAACTCAACTCCACACTGACCTCAAAGCCTTTAGCCTCCTCACTGTTATGGAGTATTTTATCCATGTGACTACTTACTGAAAACAGGAAAGATGTTGCCCAAGAACAAGACAGAACAATTTTCCAACTAGTACTAGATGCTCTTGTTTGCAGACATAGTTTGTAAATTAAAAAAAATTTTAATAGAATTTATATCAATTAATTTTTCTATTTCAAGACATGAAAGGCTGTTGAACATCCCTGGAGAAGGTACTGGGATACATATGTAAAAGGGAGCTCCACTGGGTACTCAGAAATTCATGAAGGCTCGTCTAGGGTTTCACTCACATCAATAACACAGTCCTCCTCTGCACATTAGTCATCTTACAGCTTTTATCTCGAGAACATCATCTGTAAAGCAAGCCTACTGGTAGACCTGGGAACAAGAAACTTACTTTTTGGTTGGTAGTCTAGAAAACAGAGCACAAAAATAATACTAAGCTTGGCACACCAAATAACAATCCAACCAGAAAAAGCAACAACTCTGTTTCCTCTACCTGGCTGCTTTCTCCTGAGTTTTCAGAGTGTGTCACCACACTTCCTGTCAGGCAGAACAACTCTGACGCAAGGCAACACAAGCCAGAGTAACTACCCTCTTTTTAACAAGCAAAAAAAATTACCCAAGTCAGACCGAAACTTTGCCAAGAAACATCTCTCCCAAAAGGGGTATACGGGATACAAAAAAGGACATTGTCCTAAAATTAAGCTTTTTCACTTTCTAATTTAAAATTAAGCCTCAATTACCAGTCAATCTTACTCATTCTTCACAAGATATTCAAGGAAAATTTATTAAGATATTTAAATAAGGTATTTTATTATATAATGTAATTCAGAAATAAATTTGGAAAGAAGATCAGAATATACTTCAAATAAATAACTTAAGGTCTACTGGATTCCATATATAATTCTGGAGGAGACATTTTATGTTAAAACAAAATTAGGAAAAGTAAGCGTCATAATCCTTAAGCACTCCATTTATTAATAAGTGAATCCTGCTCTACTAGTTACTTAAGAAAGATAAAACAGCATATGTCTACAAACTTCATGTCTCAATATCATCTCATTTTACGTTTATGAAGGTATTGTACTACAGAGATATGGAGACCCACTGTACTGAGGCAACAGCCAGATGACAAGGTGTTAACATTCAGAGCTGCAGTCCTGGGCATCTCCATCTGCATGGTAGCCTCTTCGCTCCCTCTGAAGCACCAGGGAGTTTGTCCATACACAACGTTTTGTCAAGGGCCACCTGCCTGTCCCTCTCAAATCTTTGTTGACAGCATGATGTCTGATCTTCAGCTTTCTACTGAAAAAACCAACCACCCAACTGCCTCAATAGATATTTTAAGGCAAATAAATTTAAAGGAAGGACAGAGACAGAATGTTTTGAGCTGTCATTCCAGGACATCAGTGGAGAAGCAATATGTTTAGTTACTCGTAGGTAGAGAGCAAAGAGCCCATCAAAAATCCTTTTGTGCCAAAGACAGTACGCTCAACGAGGCAGCAGAGGTCTGCTTGGATGGTAAGCACCCCGGGGCTGGGATGAGGCTTTAACACCTGCGACGAGGCCACAGACAAGGAAATGAGAAGAGTGGAAATATTATTACCTTGCATTTCCTGTCACTTTTCCTCTGCATGTCTTAGAGACATTTATACAAGGGGTTACTGGTCTCATGGTGTATCCGTCATAGCTGAGACAGCGCACGGATGAGTAACGTGTCTAAGGTTACGCAGTAAGTCGAAGGTGGAGCAAGAGAGCCAAGAAGCCTCGACTCCTGCTTGCCACATGCAACTGATCTTTTCACCTCTTTCTCCTCTTGATCACTTCTTCGTGCTAGAGCTAAAACTGGAATTTTGGAGGCACTCAAAGTCAGCTACAATAATCACTGCCAACAACCTAACTTCAGATGTTTAAATATCTTATGAAAATTAGCTTGCTGCAAATAGGAAATAGGCAAACAGTGTACGCATTTAATACAAGTCCCCAGCAGAATTGAAGTTTTTGCGTAAAATCAGTACATAAATAACTAAAAGAATGCCTCTTTATTTTGAATAGAGCTGGAACATACTGACCTTGGAAGGTGGAAAGAAAAACAAAAGTAAAAAAAGGCTTTAACACCTGTGTCCTGAAGGCAACATTTACCACTGCCACCCACAAAAATAGTCATTATTAATGGCACAGACCATGTAAGTTATGAGAAATATACTTTGACAGAATTTTGCATAGCTTTGGCACAGAGGCTTTGTTCAAAAATAGATTTACTCTGACAGATGTCCTCATATCCTTCAAAATTCAACAGTTCCTCCATGCAATTTCAATGGGAGTAAAGAAGAAATGGTGTCAATCAAACACTCCATTTCAGCTATTGTAAAACTTGCACAACATAAGACTATCAGTTTACTATATATCAGTTTCCAAACCTGTCTGCCTCAGAATCATTTCTGCCTAGTGCTGCTAGTATCTCAGCTGGATTTCTTGTGCTGTATGACACGTAGCAACTGAAACCAGAGCAAAACAAATGCCAAGCAGTATAAAATACTACCAGTGTTGTACTCTTCACTCTCTTCTTCCTGCAGTTAATAATGACATAAAATCCATGGTATCACAGGCCCACCTAGATCTTTATGGTTTAATACTGCCTTTTTTTTTTAACATTTGTTTTCCTTAAAGCAGGATTTTCAGTGAATCAAAATCCTGATGTCTCAGCCAGAAGATGACTGAGTAGAACAATTATGAACAATAGATCTGGTATTTTAAGATTACTTGTTATTGCCCCAGTGGGCCAACACCACGTAGAAATGCTTGGAAAACTTCTGAATCTTATGAGAATGAGTTTCCATGCTGCAGAATATATCAACACTTTAGATAACAATGCTCACAGACACTGCTAAAAATCAAATGTTCTCATCATCTTTGGTTTTAGGCTGATCTTTACTTGAAGCCTGCCAGCATGGGAAAATTTCACTGATATTTTCTGTCAAGTATTAGCTAAAACCTTAAACAGATATACGACTCCATTCTTTACAGCTGTCACCAAGCAGCAAAATAGAAAAGCGAATATTTCTGTCTTCCTCACCAGTATATGACAACACTAAGTACTTTTCCTTGTCAAAACACCAGAAACCGAACATCAAAATTGCAGGTTAATAATTCAAACAGAAAATATATTAGGATAACAGGCAAACATTCAATTATAGGCTTCTCATTCTGTGAGTTAGAAACCCATTCCCCACTGGCAAAAATTCTTCAAAGCCAAGGCAGCGACCACAGGTGCCTAGCTGCTTTCACCTTTGGCTGTAGCTGCAAAGGCTTCCAACAGCAAACCCTGAATTCCATACGATCAGCTGTGTCAGAGAGCTGAAATAGGGCCAGTAGGTTTTTGATTCAGATGCTCTTTAGCCTTAGTTTTGATTCAAGATGTTGTAATTTATTTTTTGTTTGAGAAAGAGAAAAATCAACTGAAGTGACATTTGGTTTGGTTTGCCATCCCAGTCTGAAAACAAAACAAAAAAACAACCCAACCAACCAACCCACAAAAAACCCCAAAACAAAAGCCTAGATTCCTGAAAAGGTGAGGACAACTTATCTTTGGAGGTTGATCTCCTGCTGTGTGTCCTCCTGCTGGGATAAGTTCTGGAGCACTCATCTACTTAAAATCTAGAAGAGTTTACCTAAAAACTCTTAAAACCTAGGAGAGAGAGAGAGAGTCAAAACCTAAGAGCGTTGGTCTGGAAGACCACAACAGGCCAGAACACCAAAGCTGAAAAAGTAGTGTCTGATGAAATGACCAACTGGTATATGCCAGCATACCACTTCCAAAACTGATACAGCTTCACCATTTCCCATACTTCATTTTTGTTAGGGCTGAACCTTTAAACTTCTGAAAATTTGGCTCTGTTGGCTGCGTGTGACATGTCTGCCTTCAGGCCACCTGGAAGAACTAAGGGGCCAGGCTCACCAACGTTGCAAATCCACCCGCGGCTTCTACCCAATTCCCACATAATTTTACTTGGTTCCTCTTTCAAGCTGTTGTTTTAGCAACTGGATGAAAAACATACAGCATGCACTCTACCACTTGCACAGCACATGTGCATTACACACATGTAACTACGCAGAGGTAGGTAGGTATCAACACGAACCCTGACCATTTCTAACAGCTGCACTGATAAGGCTCATTATATGTCTGAAAACCAATCCTAGGACATCTGACACTCCGAAAAACAGTCATTCCCTCCAGGACAGTTCACTCAGCTGAGATCGATAGGAATAGAAACATCACTTGTCACTGCTGAAGCGCTTTGATTTGTATGAGCTGTACAACAGGCAGCAGAGACAAGACGACAGTGTGTCCCCGGTTTGCTTCACCAGACCCTGCCAGACTTTGTATTGATCTAGGGTTAAATCTGAGAAGCTATCCCTACGCCACTGTGGTGCAGATGCAGACGGGCTGTCTAACGCAACACTTACTCTTAGCCTACATTAAAGGGTCTCAGCTTTCTAGGCTTATTTTTCTCAATTTCTGAACAACAATTTACTGAGAATTGTGTGAAATACAATGTACTGAAAGAATTCCACAAGGTTTTCCAGAGACTGAATAATGAATAACATGAGTAAAAGTGATGCATTTAATGCCACTCAATGCATTTACAGATCATGGGTACCCCTTAGACTTCTTCAGTTTGCTCTGTACTTCCCAAAGAACACATCACAATAGGTCTAGATATCTAGGTTTCCAGTTCTTGTCTTACCAGGTTTTTTGGGGTTTTATTAACTCCACATAATATATACTGAGGAGGGAAAAAAAAAGAAAAAATTCTTTAGGGAATATGAGAGAAATGGTGGTTATTAATTTTTAATTTTCAAATGTAAGAATAGGATAGAAAAAATAAAGCAAGCTAGAGGTTGATTTACACTTGCAAAACAGTGTTATCCTCAAGCAACAGTGTTTGTGTTGATGCAAAAGGGATTAGGCACAATGCACACCTACCTTAGGTATACTGTAGATGTTGTACCAACTATGCACTTTTATAGGACACTGTTGAAGATTAATGTCCTCATTTAAGAAACGGTGCGATGTCACAAGTGATCAATTAGTCAGAATCCTATGCATACAACTGGCTGACACACGAGCTTACTTCATTGAACACTGAGTAAAATGAGCCATTTCTCAGAATTTTCAGCTCCATTTAAACCAGGCGTTTATTAAACAACTCTTTAAGCCCTTAACCAATTATTTATAGACAGCTGCTTAAAAGGAAAGTGTAAAATTAATTAATGGCAGAGAGCTCATCATGTTTCTTTTATAAATTAGGTCTTGTCTAGTACTTTATCTGTAAATATTACAGTCCAGCAATTGTACCTCATTGACCTTTTCTACCTTCTCCCTGAGAGACAAGCAGAGTGCAGCTATCGTATTAGCCAGAACTGCACAACCTTTTAAGCGTATTGCTTATTGCTCAGAGGAGAATCTATACCTGACTGATAACAGTTTGCTTTTAAGTCAGAAATGGCCACTTCTAGCTCAACAGAACACGATACGTTTCATTATCGGTTACAAACATATAAATAACTAACAGTGGAAAGCAGCATGCCCTCTTCAAAAACCTTTTAAGGGATGATTTTTAAGAGGCGCAAAATGGAATGAAGACAACCGACTCCTAATGAATGTCGATGGCAGATAAACATCTTCTTCACAGTGCCCTTGAAAGCTTCGCTAAATAGTTTCAGTTTGTTTGGTTTTGTTTTCAGTAAAACTGCTGGTAACAAACTGGAAAATATGAAAACTATATGTGAGAGCCTTTCTGATAGGAGTGACTGCCCAGCCCGTGTCCTCGCTGTTACAGAGCCCCACAAGGGCTACAGCACAGCAGGCTGATGCCAGATCCTGCAGCCCTTTCTATCCCCCAGTAGTCCCGTTCACTGAGGAAGGACTAGTTCATGAATGAGGGTGGCAAGTAGCAGTGAACCTATGGTAAAAGTAAACAGCACATTTAAGTTCCTTGCTGTCGGTGCGAGAAATTTATCAGTGTCCAACCTGGGGAGCTCCTTAGCTGCTCAAAATAGCAAAGGACAGCAACATCTGGAGCTAGAGAGACCTTCCTTTATCAAATCTCGCACGATATTCTGTGCCAAAGATTTCTTGTGGGGACACAACCCTTTCCGACTGCAAGTGTCACATATCTAAGTGGGTATCAATACACATTTTCTGCGCTAAGCAAAATATGCTAAGGGCAACTGCAGTAGTCTGAGATACTCCCTTACAGGACAGTCACATCTCATTTAAACACTGGTTTGTGCACATACACAAGGGCAAGAGAGCAAGACTAAAGAGAACTGGCAGAGATACTATACATGACACCAACTAGATCACAAAACAACTTTCTGGTAGAGGAAATCAATGGGGAATCTGGAATGTCCTCCCGCTGAGTCTACACATGGTATTCTACTCAGTGAGTGAAAAACGGGATTGTTTCACTGTAGCAAACGCAGCGAGCAATGGGAACCCAGAGCTGCAAAAGTTTTCATTTAATGAACTCTGTAAACTAATCATGTTTCCGTAACTCGGGGTGACAGGTTGATTTCCCACCTGAAAGAAGGCGGCTTCTTCGACCTGAAACCACCTACAGAGCTAACCACATGCTCGCTGCTGCCTTTATTCATGACATACTAGGATACTGATACAGCACCAGCAGAGCACTGAAATAAAACCAAACAACATGCCTTGAATCATGCAACAGTGTGCTTGGGACTAGAGATACAACTTCAGTAAGGGAAAGGTGACCAAGAGAAACTATCACAAATCTATCTCCAGAGTAAACTTCATTCAGCAGTGAAGCAACTAAAGAGCATTTTAAAAGGCTTCAGGGGAATTAAAAGTTCAAAGGCATCTTATAACAAGTACGAAACTATTGTTAAGCCTCTAAAAACAAAGCCAAAAATCTTACGTGAAACTTTTTTTTTAAAAAGAATGTACAGCAAAGCGTGGCCAACTACCTAGTAAAGTAAGATGCTGCTAGTCTTCTTGAAGATTAAAAACCTTGCAAGCCAAGTTAACACTTCCAAAAGAATTTCAGAAACAGCATTGCTTGAGCATCAATTGTATTTAGTGAGTGAAAAATCAGGATGCTGTGTATTTCTCCATTTTGTGTTTAGATTTATGAAAACTTTGTTTTTAACCTTTTATTCAATGCCACACTATTGTTCAATGATGAGTCACTTTCTTCCCCATTAGAAAAAGACAGACAGAAATGTCATGTCCTGAAGTTAGAGCAAAGCTTTGAAAATATGAACTGGCATAACTGGCTGTTCTTTTTATAACAGATGGTATTCATACTCAAAAAAAAAAAACCAACCAACCCAAGAAACCTGAATTCTGTTCCCTTTCCTTGCCCGAATTTACTGTCTCCTTATTCTTTAATCTTTATTGTATGTACTCCAGGAGCTCTTGCACTCTGTAGTTCTGATTCAGGAAGCGAGTTTAAAGTATACTTTAATTTAAGCACACACCTACACCCTATAGAGTGAGGCAAACACTTAAGTGCTACCCTAGATGAATGCTTTTTTCCCTCCTCTCTGCCATTTTTCCCCCACGGGGTTCTTTACCAGGTTAAAAAAAGATTCGTTTGTGTTAATCCCACTAATTTAGAGTTTATTCGGAATGGATCGAGACAATTTAAAACCCCTTATTGCTTAAAAACTTCTATTGTGTTGCTACTGCACATTAGTATTAAATGTAGATGAACTAAACATATATTCAACTTACGGTCTCACAGAGTTGGAAATAAATGTAAACAGCACTAAACATTTGTTGTTAAAGGAAAAAAAAAGAGAAGCTTTTTTTGATCTTAGGTCCCTAGAATCTGGGAAAATAAAGATATATATTGAAATGTGAAGTGGTAAAAAAATGTAAAAAGCTGACAACCCATTACTGCAAGACAGTACAGTGCTCTTTTTCAAAACATAAAAGGTATGTGGAAATGCCTCTATAATTTAAGCATAGTTAGGAGAAGGGGATAATTTTAAATGCAACTACTTGCTAGCAATATTAACACTTTCTGAGATGCAATCACAGCCTTGGTAGCATCGCCCTGACAAGCACATTAATGTGAACACGTATTTTAACAAATATTCTTAGCTCATATTCTTATTTCATCAACTATTATTACTTCAGGACCTAATCAAAACCTTACTACAAAGGATAATACAACAACCCAGACAAATGCATGGCTTCTCTGTTGTGGGTTGAATGCCACGCTAAACAGCTCATGCTGCCCCTTCTGCTAAAGCAAAGGATACTCATCTATGTCTGTACTACGTACGGTATGTCTGCTCATTTTCAAGATGTTTGGTTCTGTATCACTGTACATTAAACTAGTGTTGTTTACCTGTTAAAAAAAAAAAGTTTCTTGAATATCTGAAACTTTTCAAAGTGGGGGTTTTATTGGTGTTTTTTTGGTAAAACATTCTTTTCTGAATTCTCTGGCATTAAACATAGCTCAGGATTGTAGCTGAAGACTGATACCTGATATTTTTTATTATCCACTTTCTTAAGAGATTATTTTGACTTCGAGCCTTCCATTCAATAACAAAAATACCTCAACTAGAAAATCCACAGTGGGACTTCCCTTTACATAGGAGAGCCTGGTTTTCCCAGGAAGAGAGGGCCCTCAGCTGCAAGCCTGTCGATTTCATGCTGCATAACAAATTCCAATCTATAAAACTTTAAGGGAAGAAAGGTCATTTCATAGGACAGTTAGTTAAAAAACGTTACTGCATTAAAAACTAGGAGTTTAATCCTTCAACTTAAAGCTCACCAAACATACACGAAGAGCACATAGAAAAACGTGCAAACGTTACAATTTTAGCCAAAACATGATCTCCTGGAATTTCTGTAACAATCTATGTTCACATTTTGTAAATTATATGGCATCTATGAAAGCAAGCTGGAAATAACCTATCTTAAATCAGAGTTTCCATTGGAGTGCTCGTGCTTCGGGAGGTGTCAGGGACGGAACGTGGCTATCGAGTGCAACATCACAAGTGCACCCAGTAAAAACTGAAACAGTAATTGAGAAAATAAATAAATTTCTCAGACCATTACTGTACTTTAGTCACAAAAACCCAACCAACCAGAACAAACAAACAAACAAACAAACCAAAACACAAAAAAACCCCCCACAAACAAGAAGCTGTCAGCAGAAAAGAAGAACAAGGCTTTTGAAATATCCATGCTGGGAGTAAGTTCTAACACCTATTTGGAAGTGATATGATGTTGGGAGGCAGGGGAGGAAATTATTTAAAGATTATAGATTAATTGTCTTGTTTGAATCATCAGTTTAAGACATCTGCCAGACACATATAAATCCCTCTTCAGTTATTTTGGTTTTTTAAATAGCAGTAAATTTGCAGTTGTCTGGATCAGCATCACGGCTGCACTCCCTCAGAACACGAGTGACTCTCAGATATGCCTTTTAACACAGAACGACTCCGTCAGTGCTGCAGCAAAACTGCACGACTCCCTGCGTTCTGTGGGAACCTTGGCTTCCTAAGCACGCTGTTCCACTCATTCCCATAAATCCACCTACCAAATGCAGACAGCTCAGTATATTTCATCCTCTTCTTCAATCAAACTTAGTTCATAAGGCTTTTTTCAAACAATATCTAAGTGGATCTACCAGCACTCTGCCATTCACTGCTGCTTTCGGCTCCTGTGCTTTTTAATTTATATGCTCATGTGAAACTGCTCTATCAAAAATAGAAGAGGGCAAGTTACCTTTGCGTATGTCATTATTCAGGCTCTAATTAGGCACATGGTATAGAGAATATACAATACTTTTCTCCTCACAAGTAGGCAACTGTGTAAAAATGCTCTTCCATCCGGTCACCCTTTGCCCTGCCCGTACGTACCAGCTTGTGGCAGGTAGAAGGATCAATAATCCACCAAGGCTGGATGTGAAGTCTCAGCATGGCAGGTAGCTCTTCCCTCACACCAAGAACACAGTTGAAAGTCAGTAAAGAGCAGTTCAAACAGCACAGTATTATCATTGCTATAGGTTGGGTTGGGTAAGCGTTACCATCATAAAACCCGTTTCTTAGTAACTTGTAACTCAGACAAAGGTGGACAAACCGCAGAAGGGACTTTGGATTCACAGCAGCTGTATTACTAAAGAAATGTACAGCAGCACTCACAGAGCTGTTGACACAGCAACAAAGCTTTATTCCAGATACAATTCTTCCAGCGCTATTTCAGCTGAGCACTGTAAGCTGGAATAAGACACCTAGCATTAATAAGTGAGAGGGTCCCTCACCGATTCCATTCAGCCCTCTATTAAAATTAGTAAGGATGAAGATTATTCTGCTCTGTTTTGTGAGGTACAAACTGGACCTGCACTGACATCAACATCGCACAGGGAAACTGTAAACACAGCATAAATAAACAATCATATTTAAAAACAGCTTTAAACAATTAAAACATATACTGCCAAGCAAGTATGGAAATATGTCAGAGCACCCAAAAAATTTTTCTTTTCAAGTGATTCAAACTGATTTTGCTCAAAACCATGACAGTCTATTAGCCAATGGTAGTTGCCTAAATGCAGTTCAGTGCTGTAAGAGGTGTACAAGAACAAATTTTCAATGCTACATTTAATCCTGTCTAAACTGGCCATGAAACAGTGTTTGTAGTATTGCTGTGCTTCTCAAGTCCCTTAAATAAGAAGGTAATGATAACTCATTATAAACAATACCGAAAGGGGTGGGAAGAACACAAATAAAACAAACCAAATGAGACCTTTCATCCACATGTCCAGTTTCTACACATAGACAGCCACAGTAGCAGCCTATTTATAAGCTTTTTTATCTTCTGACATTTTCCAAAAGAATCAACAGTTTTCCTCCAGGGGAACATTAAAATTAAAGGGGTCACCTAAAATCCCCCATTAAAATAGGTTTCATCTCTTGAATTCAAGGCCCAGGAACACTGCTCAGATTTCCTCTATTATCTCCAGTTATCATTAATTGAGGGATATGCCTAACCTCTCAATACTTGTACAGGGGAAAAAAAAAAATAAAAAGGAAAAAGGAGCAGACAGACAGACATTCCACCACCCAGGAAGAAAACAGTTCATCCCATGACGCAAGAGCGACCAACAAAATCTCTGATGCAAGATGCAGAATAAAACCTGCACAATGCCATGTCATTCCTGGAGTGAGAAGCAGGAAGTTTTGATGGCATTTTTCTGACCCATCCTAGTAAATACCAGCAGTGGGAAGGGATTCAAGTGTTTCCCTTACAGAACTACAGTGATTCTGCTGGCAGAAGAGTTAGCATCTTTGCAAAGCCCTAGATGCAGTGAAACCTGCCCCATTCCACCCCCAGGTGTATGAATTACACACGAACACAGTGCACTCACCGGAAGAGCTAGGGATGCAGTCAATGGGTGAAGACACTCAGTCTGAGGAGCAATGCTCATTAAGATACAGTGCTATAGGAGGCTTCAACAAAACATCAAAAAGGCAGCCAATGGTGGGAGATGCCACAGAAAACAGGGTTTGACATGGACAGGACAAGAAACAAGGAAGGGAACAACGCAGATGACAAAATAGATATATCAACCTTACAGAAGAATCCCACTTACCAATAATTTACTAAAACCATTTATTCCCTGAATCCTCTGAAGAGCTTTGCTAGGAAAGACAACAGCAGAACTCTCTGCAGCTATACCTCTACTGGAAAAACAGCCAATTTACAGCAGCTCTAATTAGAAAATGAGGGCTGTCGTATGGTGCAAATGTTCTCGATCCGGTGTTCCATACGCTGAACTACCGCCCAGCTCTATTGCACAAGGCAGGCACACACCTTCTTACAGTAACAAGCACCTCATTTCTATGGCCTTCCTCTAGTCTTCCATACTATCACACCAAGTTCTCAGGCCCTGAAAGCTAAACAAAAGGTGCAGATGTAAAAAGTACAAAGGAAGAAGAGGAGCAACAGAGACAGCCAACACACTAGCTGCAACACGCAGCAATATTAGTGTGAAACAAAAACATCGATCATGTCATGATCTGCCCATCCATGTCATGCAGAAGTTTTGCAATCTCACATTTTCCTCCCACTCTGCTTTATTACATACTGACCCTCTCACACTGTATCTAATGTATCTATAGGTAGGGAAACCAAAAAGGTTGCATCAACTGGAAGCAGAAGGGGTTGAAACTACAGGGAAAAGATTTAATGAGTTCCAGGAGAAAGAAATACATATCTGAGACTGACACCTCTTAGACCCCAGAATAACTTCTCAAAAGAAACAACCGAATCCAGCACTTTGGATCTATTTAAGGAAGGATCAAGCAAAGCACAAAAACCCTGAACTGCAGGGAGCAATCAACACTGAAAAAGAAAGAATGAGCCAGTAGGTTTTCTTTCATCTTTAGCCTGGACGTTTCTAAACTTGTCATTAGAATTTTTTTTTCCAATCATTAGAATTATTATGAAGCAATTGAAAGTGAAATCCTTAATGCCATAAGCATGCTGGCCTGTTTTTGAATGGTCTTCATAGCTTCATTTTATTTAGGAAGATACTAAAATGTGTAAACATAATCTCTACGAGTGTATAGAACCAAAATAAAATCTTGACAGTGCTTCTTCAGAAAATCCTTAGCACGGCAAAATAAATAAAACCCTCTGAAGAACATTCCTCACCTGTTTTAACAAAGAGGAAAGCTGATATTTGGAGGATCTGTGTTCAGCCCTGAGTAGCTGTTAAAAATAAGACTGTGTGAAATGCTTCTGTGAAAATGTAGACCACATAACCCTTACATGCTATCAGAGATTTTCTCCAACCTGGTTTCTGGTTTTATTCAAGGATTTGGACCAGTTTTATGAAAGATCTTGAAAGTAGTGTAATAAATGACTTCATATGAAAATTATGCCCTACTTACATACCAATGCTTCTGCACAACCACTGAAGACGGAGAAGCGCGACAGAGGTGCAGAATCAATGCATACAGCAGTGAAACCTGAACACACTGATTTTTCACATTCCTGAATGATAAGGCTTTGGGCAATTCAGTTTATCTGTAAGAAGAACCCGGCTAGACAACAGAAGGCCTCCGGGTTTTGCACTTAGGGCTAACAGAGAGCACTGGGGAAGGGGACAGTTCCGGGAGCCGGCCCTCCTCTCTTATCCCCAGGTGCCACAGCTCATCAGGTAGCCCAGGGGCTGCCTGGCCCAGGAGGCAGGATGCCTGCCTCTGCCTCCAGCCATGCATCCCTAAGAGGAAGGGAAGGAGGGGGATGGATGGCCGGGGCTCTGTCCCCCAGAGCAGGGAGGCCAAGTGAAGGGAGGTGAGATTGAGGCAAGAGGAGGAGACAGGGCAGCATTCCAGCATGGTTCGGAACCTGCCTTGCTGTCCCCCTGGGAAAGACCATAATCAGAAATGGGTACAGACCCACATCACAGGTCAGATTTAAGCGGATTAAAAAAGTACACAGGCCTTATGTAAGGTCCAAGGTAACAGCAATGAAAGCTTCACCAGAGCTGGAAAAAAGATGAATCAAAGCCTGTAAAAACAGACAGAGCCAAACAGCATGTGATATGCCTGCTCAACACAAACATCAATCACAAAGCAGCTCTTCAGGTTGTGACACCGCGTAACAAGCACGGTGTATTTTCCTGTTATTTGCCATGGAAAGTTCTGAAAGCACTTTGGATTTAACCAACACGGGTTAAGTAACACGGTCTAGCTGATACCCTCCCTGTGACCGGTGCACCAAGGCCTGAGCCAAGCAGTTCCTGGCACTTATTTCCTCTTCTGTCATTCCCCTCTCCGATTTCCAGTGGGAATTGCAGTGTGGCCGCTTATGCTGTGCATCTCAGGAGTATTTGCTAACTCCTTGGTTTTTTAATGAGAATACCCTAAGGCCCCAGTAAGCCTATTTCATAGATTCATAGAAGCTGGAGATGGAAAGGACCTGGGCCATCCAGCCCATGCCTTCCCTTCCCCTCCCCTCCTTCCCTCTTTGGCCAGGATGTGATTGTTTCCTACAATGTATTTCTTTCCTGTTTGCTGGCCCAGTAATGTCTGATTCATCCACGGCATAAAATAACCGCAGATAATTAATTACATGCTTTCAGTGAATATGCCGCAAACTGCCTACCCAGAACTCAAGCTCCCACACCAGACGACAGCCAACTGAATTCATTTACAAAGCAAACAATAATGTTGCTCTCCAGCTCCTTAAATTACTTCTGGAAGCCTTGAAACATTCTCTGTAACTTTCAGACTTTGGCTTTCTGAGGATAAGGTTACTTTTTCCCACTGATCCAGTTTGATTTCTGCTAATTTTCTGCTACATGTTTTACTCAGTTTCATTTACCATTTAGTTACCAAAGAAAAAGAGTAGTCTCAGGGGCTGGTTTGTGGGGCGTATTTTTTTTTTCCTTCTCCCCAGCTTCTACATCAGCAAGCCTGGCTGGGCTGTAACAGCAAGATAACATAAAACACATCTGAGAAATGAATAATATCTGTTAGGGAAAAGAGTTTCACTTAAGATAACTCGTTTGGCATTTTGTTTTAAATATTTTTTAAAGGTCAAATACTCTTGAAGGACTTTAAAGGTTGAGTAGGAGGATCTCAGTATCTGTGCAAAATAGAATATATCATAAGGTAGTGAAGCAGTTCAACAACGTTATGCATGGCGAGTTTGACAAATTACAAGGTCAGTGATTATCATACTTCACCTGCTTCATTTTTGCACTTACTATTTACACTCCATACTGCAAAAAATATACGTTTTCTTATGCTTCTTTTGCTGCTTCACAGAGAGTCCTCTCTTTCTCCACAGACACACACTCCCCCATACGTACATCAGTCAGGAATACCAAAGCCACAGCAGTTTTGACTCATCTCTGTTTGCTCCCAAAGGTAGCCCCAGTTTTCTTGAGAGGGGCATGTTTCCCTCCCTCAGAGTTAACAACAGAACTACTGTAAAATGATGTAGGACAGCAAAACACCTACCTACATCCTACGTTTTTGGCAAGTTCTGTTCAGAGCAGGTATTATCTGGTCACACCAGAGGACGCAGACTGCACTGATACATTCTTCCACATCCAGCAACCTGTGCTCAGACCCTGCTTTTGGCCCTAGATTAACATTCTTAAAAGGTTGGGGCAATTTTAATTCCAACCTTGGGGGGGAAAAAAAAAAATCCATTAGTGCTGACCTGAAGCTATTAATTGTGCCTGGAGTTAATGGGGAATTTCCCAGTTAATAGCTGCCCACAAGCCTCATTCCACTTCTTGACTCAGGATAAAATTTATATGAAACAAATCCTAACACACAGGGAAAAGATGACAACAGTAGGCTCATTGACAGTAGGTTAACAGACCAGTTCCTGTAGTGTTAGGAAAAGGTCTGTTCTCAACACTCCTCTTAGGATGTCATGTCTCCCAAATTAAGCACCTCCACTTGTGAAATAGGGACTGATCTTACTTGTTATTAAAATAAGCAGTGTCTTCTGCTGTGCCCTTCAAACTTCCAAAGGAGAAAGGGCTAACAGTAAATTACATTTGGACCAACATTTTCCCCAAAAAGACTGTCAGAAGAAAACATACATCTTGGCTGATCTAGCTCTTGATTTTATTTCCATTTTGTATCAAGAGGGGCATTATCTAGATAGCTTTGCATACAGGTCAGTGACAGATTAAAATTTAAATCTTCCTGTCAATCAGGTGTACAAAATACTTCGATACCTCAAAGATATCCTCAATGCACCTGAACCTTCCTCAACAGGCTTGTTTCACTCAAATCCCTTAAAGAACTTCCAAATCCAGCTCTGAAGCTGCCAAACCAAACCTAAACCTGCAAACAACCACACGTTAGCCTTTGTGGCTTTGTGTGCCTTTGACTGTAAATGTGCTTAACTAGAAAGTACACCTGGAGGTTTGGGGCATGGTAATGATAACACAAGCCCTACCAGCCTGTCTGAGGATGGGAGAGGGAATCCATGAGCCCCTGTGATCTTCACCAGTATTCTTCAGTGATGTTTATGAAATACTGATACCCAGCCCTTCAAGTTTAAGGCTTTTTTAGTTCAGAATTTGAAAATCTTTTAAGCCCCACATCCATGATTTGGGATGCTGTCATTGCATACAGTGAGCTAGACTTCTTCCTTTTTTTTTGTTAATGGAATCTGTGGATGAAAAGCCCCGTGCAGTTAGGATTATCACAAATTAAATTTCCCCAGGTGTTACAAACAAACAAGATATATACCCTGTGTGCAGGCTCTCTCTGAAGAGGGTCTTTGAAAGAACTGAGATACAGTGTAGCCATTGGTTTTTAAATGCTGCTGGAAAGAACAGCTGAAATTCACCTATTTCTTAAAGATACCCACCATAAGCTCATTTCCAGACAGGCAGACCAAACCTATGATTTGCATTTTATGCCTTTTTTCTTTTGAGAATCTCCCTGCTATCAAGCAAGGGTTTTTGAAGGCCATTCAAAACCACAAATATTTGGAAGTACAGCCTGTGCACTACTAATCAAGGCAAGCGCTTATTCGTAACATCAGCGCTTGACTCGCTAATCTCCCCAAAAGCCTCCCCTCTTTTCTTTATATGTGAGACTTGAAACCGGCCTTTATTTTTAATACACCATGAAACCAGGACCTGATCTCTCCCCATTACACACAGGGTCACTTCTGACACACATTCCCTTTTTGATTAATTCAATCCATGTTACAGCCCTCAAGAGACTCACTGCAGTTAGAGCACGATCAGACCAGCTAAGGCTTACTCTGAGTCCTTACAAGTTTTTTGGGGTTTCCCTACCCACTCCCATCCCCACCACCCCCCACCCTGTCTTCTCTGTTTGGATAAGAGTATTTAATTAATTTCTTTCTCAAAAAAAGTGGTGACTGAAAGCAATAAGTATTCAAACTATTATCTGATGGCAATTGTTCTTATTTCGTAAGCCCGAAAATCCTCTTTTTTCCATATACTAAAACCCTTTCAGATCCTCTGAGCACAAATGTACTGGATTAACTTCTTTTATGCACCTCAAGAATCTCTAGGCCAGAAAAGGTGACATTAGCTTCCACACGAAAAGTCTCCAGAAAATAATTTATGGTTATTCACAAGGGGAACTTTTGCAAAATCTTCCAAAAATGCAAGCATGCAGGCAACTCCTGCTGGGATCAGGAGTATCACTTGCAGCACTGCTTTAACCACTGTTTCACCTCCACACTTGTCAATGCATAAATCTTTCATTATCGCTGGGAATAACCGAATGACACCTGGGAACAGTACTGAAGGAGGATGAAAAAACCACCCTAAAGACTCCCACATTTCCTTAAAACAGATGTATTTGAGAGGTTTCTCCAAAATATTATGGTCAGGTTCATCTTAAATATTTTCATTTTATGTTCACAGCATTCTTGAAATGGGATAAGAGGTAAAGTCATCCATACCTTAAAGTTAATGATCACAGTATTGTAATTAATATGGACTGAATATTTCATTAGCGACACAGAGAGCCCACGTATAGAAAAATTATTTTTCTCACATCAAAACGTATTTTAACTCTATTTCTAATTAAGAAGATATAAAGGTCCTTAGGTTTCAAAAACTAGATTTCAGGTTCACTCTGGTGATTTACTAGGGACAGTAACTGCTAAAGATGGGCTTGTACTATTGTGCAACTTACTGGATTAACACAAGGGTATTAAACAATTTACGAACAGCATTGTCATGGCACAGTTCAACCTTCTCTGCACTGTGATATCTGAAGCATGCTTTGTGGGAAGAATATACCCAAACCAGAGATTATTATCAATCCTGTACATTCAGAAAATGCAGCTTTCCTCACTCTTGCAAAAATCCTGGTTATATCAATTCTTGTCACTACTTGGAACAATATATTTAAAATATAATACAATTCTGTTATCAGGAATATATTATAAACATACAATCTAAATCTAAGGGTATCAATCTCAGTGTCAGCTATCAAACTCTTAAAAAGAAGGATCTAAAATAAAAGGTTATGTATTTTATGGATTTTTTTTCCAACCTGTAGATCTTGGGTCACTTCTAAGATACTCTACAAAAGCTAATTAAGAAAAGGAAGCCCACAGCCAAGCTTGAATTCATTATATAGAATATCTGCTTTTCTAATGGGGGAAAAAAAAAAAAAGTCAGGGTTTGAATATAAATGAAAAAAAGCTGAGGAACTCTAATTCATGCCATTGCCAGATTTCTGTGTTATGCTGGGCCGGTAAAAAAATTACAGGATGCAAGGTGTTCAGGGACACCACCCCTCTCTCTCTCTGTGTTTATAAGGCTGTTAAAAGCACACAGAGTGTCAAAATAAATATTAATAAAATGGTAACTGTCATTGTCATTATTAGCAAAAATATTATTCCACCAAACAAAAACATAACCTATATATCCCAAAGTAGATCAAAGATACATGCATTCAGATTTAAGTAACAATATATGGTGACATTCCAAGTACAAATCCTCAACTCCACATACTTGCAAGTCACTCCATTAAACCTGTGACAGACTGACAGACACTTACTGTAATAAATCCATACGGGACCTTCATGAATGCCCTGTGTGCACACTGCTGGTCTTATTTTTCTCTTGTACTTAGGTTCTGTAAGTATCTTTTGTTGTAACTGTGATAAGCAGGCGGAAGCTGGGAAGGCTACCCTTCATGGCTCTGTCCAAACATCCTTCTAGAAGCAGCACTGCATCAATTCCCAAACATCTCAAGTCCTTCCCAAATGTCACTCCTAGCCCAGCTGAGTCACATTTCTATATTCACTAAGCTGATGGCTGAGGATATGTCAATTCTTCCTGGACATATTAAAATACAACATTTAAACAAACTAACCACCAAATAAGTTAGGGTCAGACATGACCCAAAAGTGAACTTGTTCACTGCTATGTTTAGCTACTTCCCATTTCACCTATTGATACCTCACTTGAGTATTTGCTGCTGATCGAATATTCAGCTCAAGGCAAAATTTCAAATGCGCAGGTTTATATTTGTCACACTTCATTACAGCTGAGTCAGTACTTATGGTATAACATGTCAGAAAATACTTCAAACTGACGTTTTGAAATGTCTTCCTGTTTTTCATGCAACAAGTCTGGAGGAAGTAAAACACCTTTGTAACCAGCTTCACTTCAACCAACTCACCTTCCTTCAACTGGAAGGAAATCTCATGGCAGTTTTAAAGAAATTGTTATATGTGCATTTATATAAACATTTACATATGTACACTCACACACAGGATGGTATTTTGGCAATTGGGGTATTTGTAAAGGGATGCTACATGAAACTATTCCTCTGCTTTTCTTGCTCTGCCCAGATTCGTAGATAAATGAATGTAGTACAGTGTGAAGATGGGAGAGGTACTTATTAATGCATACATTTGTCCTGAGCCTCCAGAGAATTAAAACAACCTTCAAAACCGATCAGATAGAGCCATGATGGTATTCCTACTAGTCACAGAACCAAAGTTTAGTATCCCTGAGAGTTAGGCCTACTCATTCTGCTTCAGTTTAGATCGGAAATACACTAGATGACCCTATGCTATCAGGTATGAACTGAGTCCCCAGCCAGATTGATTTAAGTTTTATTCAAAGCTGAGAGCCAAAATATGGTCCTCTGGGAGAAAAAAAAAAAAAAAACACCAAAAAACAACAGTCCATGGAAAACCATCCATGAAGAGAAATAAATTTGTAAGTTAAACATTTATGCATAACTCATAATTGCCTAATATGTGTAGCCTGATACAGCCTAATGCCAGTAGATATTTTGTCAGGGGGAGCATTTAGTCAAACAATCAACATTTAGTCAAATGTCACAATAGGTTTGTTCCAAATCCACTTGTACCTTTTCAGTTGGTCAAATTAGTCTCATATTATTTCATTGCTTCTGTTTTATCCTTAGACATCTACAAACTTGAAAACTTCACTAAGTACCCAAATTAAATGTTCTAAAAAAAAAAAAAGTTTCTTTCAAAATTAATTTTTAAAAAAATATTCCATAGAATCACAGGATTTAGCTACTACATTGGTGAATTTTTTGAATCAAAAAACAACCCTCTCTTCTTTAAGTTTTATTTCTTGAACAGAGCAGGACAGCTAGACTCTTAATTTGTCCATCATCAGAATCCAAGCCATGGGAAAGTATAACAAACAGTAGGGGGGGAGAATGGGATACTTAATTGGGTTAATATCACACTTCTTTTGCATTTTTAACATACTGTTTCAGTGGAAGTTGATAACACTTTGTATCCTACTAATTGCTCATCTTGCACTGAAATACAAGATGTGTCTCAGAAACCGACACAAGCAATGTGCTGTGGTATCTGTTTCTACCATTTTCTCCTTCTTGCACAGAGAGGAGCTGATGAAGAACTAGTGCATCATGTCTTGCATGTTACCATTTGAGAGTTTCCAGACAATGACCTCCCTACATAGAACAACTTCTGTGAAGGAGGCTATTTTATTATTTCCCCCCCCAACCTCCCCCCAGATGGATTCAGTCAAGTCAGATTTATGGCATATTCCTGTACAGAATACTTCCACTCACAGAGCATTTAGGGATCCTTTTACCGCTGACTGGACTGATTTTAACTTGCTTGCCATGAAAGAACTTGTAGCTTGCGCAGGATAGACGTGAGCGTCCCACAGCATCCACATCTCTGCTGTAGCTCGTGTAAATGACTGACTTGACCTACATACACATACCATTCCTGAAAAGGCTTCTGAAGTGCTGAATACCACTCAGAAGCCACAGTAAGAACCAAATTATTCATTTCAAAAGGCACTTTTTTCCCAAATGTTTTCGTCCTCCAGATCAGCACATAACCTAGTGTATCACCCTTAAGTATTCAAAATAGCGATGCTGTCCCTCAAGTATTTAAGCGTATTGAGACATCTGCACCCCAGAGGTCAACAGCAGATACCAAAGACTAACACCAACGACTACTCGCTGGGGCTTCCCTCATGACCGCCCTACTGACGTGTTATTTTACCAGGCTGTTACACTTTACTCCTCAACCTGCAGCGTCAGGAGGAAGCCTGGCCCCAGTGGGGCTTGAAGACAGACCCCCAACCCTTCGCTTATGTTCAGACGACAGTTTTGGCTGTGCAGCTGTCCTGCACGCCGAGGGATCAGCTGGCTGGAGGGGAACAGACAGGAGACCTATTAGCACCTCTACAACTCAAGCCAGTCTGCTTGATTACAAATTCATTTAAATTAATTAATTTCTAATTTCACACCAACCTCAGCTATTATAAATCAAGCCAACCAGGCCAGGGAAACACTCACTGAAATATGAAACTGTCTGTCGAAGAGGCGCCTGATCGCAGGTTCAACTTCAGCAATCTGTCACTTGAGAGACAAGGAGGAAGCAAATTACTTTTCACAGAAATTATTAGAAAATACTGCCTGGATTAATTACGCTGTTTCAGAAAGGGCACAAGAGGAACAAATATTACACTGGTTATGTGATTTCTAAGCCAGGGTCTGGTATTCCAGCCTGCTGAATGGGTTAGGCATGTGGAAAATCCCGCCCCACTCCCCTTTTTTTTTTTTTCCCTCTTTTGACTTTTTTTTCCCCCAAATGAAGGAGTAAAACTCCTTTTACACAATAAAAATAATAAAAAATATTAACATTCCTGTACCTATGAAAATAATATCTAGGTTCTTCATAGATATTTTTCTCAGTGTCCTCAGACTTCTCTGCCATAGCTCCAGGGAAAAGGAAATACTGGAAATACTTAGAGATACTGACAGGTTTCATAAAGATTCACTTGACACCCTTCCCCTCGCTTTCAGGTGCTTTGTTAACATGCAGCAGTTACTTACCAAATACATCTCTACAACAGGAGCATGTTTCAGTTCCATCGGAATTATGTCTCATGCAAGATACACCACCTCCTCTCATCAACAAAATCTGAGGGAGGTCGTTTCTTGCTTTCTAGTTTTTGAAGTTCAGATCCATTGTGTTGGAAGTGTAAATTCAGACCTTGGTTAGACCCGGTCTGACTACACTGGAATAAATGGAAGAGTAAATACTTTTATAAACCCAGAGCATAAATCTGAGTTTGTCCAAATATTACCTTTTAACATTCATATACTGGGCATCACTAAGTGATAGTGTAAGAAATACAGCGCTGAATGTGATGCATTCAGCGTATATGTAAAATATCAGTTAATTTTAGACAGACAACATGGGACTGAGCCCACAGGCCTCCTGTAACTACTCCTTTCTTTCTCTATTCAACATGCATTTCGCATTCATTATTTTGAATGCCAGTTTGCCACAAATACGAGTAAGGTTACTTTGCCTCTTAAGGATAAAATTTCACAGCCAATATCCTTACAAATGTAAGAACTACTCCAAGAAGTACTGTGCCAAGTAAGACCAGACCTCCAACAACATTTCTGTCCTTACTGGAGACCATCTCTCTGTCTATTGCTGACAAGAATGTAGCAACAAGACAAATGTTTTGATGCTTCCTCAGACTATTTTCCTAGACTCCAGCTATTTGTGGTAAAGGGACTTCCTGAACCAGACAAGGTGCCTTTGTATTAAATAACCTTTGATAGATTTTTCTTTCATCATTTCTTATACAGCCACTTTCTGAATCCCTGTGAGTTTTCGCATCCACAGTTTCTCATGGTAAGCAGTCCCGTAACTCAAAGTGCAGTAACACAATGATAAAACAGGTTAAAGCAATGAAATATCTACAGAAGTCCTCTAGAAACATGACAATAAAATCACTGCCCTCCACCCCAACATATTGTGCATCATTTACACTAGTTGGTAGTGTAGGAAATCGGAGGAGTGTAAAAAGTTTATTGTGATTATTTTCCATATCATATCACCTGCAAAACTAAGAGTATCCATTACTGAGAATCGAAATTGCTTAAGCTTGTAAACATCAAAAATGAAAAAAAAACAATTATACCCATTTAAAACTATGATACTTTTAAGAACAGAGAAGTTATCCTTGATTGAATTTTGCTTCCCTTCATCTTTGGACAGAGATGGTTTCAGTAGGAGGATTCAATCTTTGAAGCAGGAAATGTATTTCTTTTCCAAAACCAGAATGACTTCAACGCTACTCAGACATACAAGATTATAGCTGATTGGAAAACCCTTCACCAAACAATTTTCTGCTCAAGAATACTGTTACATCAAGATTGAAATCCCTTCTCAAAACTGACAAGATGTGTGCATGTGCATATATATTTGGGCGACTGGGAGAGAGTAAATGAACAATCTATGCTTAAGCATACAAATCTGAGAATGTCATTCTAAAAAATAGGGTTATTGGAAGCTTACCATCTGGTATTTCAAAAATACTCATTTTTAAGTGTGTTTAAATCACAGATTCTGGTATTCTAACCTGTTTCATATTCCAGTCATACACCAGCCCTACACTGTCATTTGGAAAAAAACCCCACTGAGCTGTTACGACAGTATACGCGTGAGGCACGATCCTTCTGCAGGGACAGGAAAGGAAAGAGTTGAAAGACTGCTCACGGCTACTCACTGTATTTCAATAAAATTATTGTGCTCTGCCACCATTAGAAACAGCCCAGTGCAAACGCGTGCAAGTGCATCTCATAGCCGTGCCAATCATGGATGTGTACGCTACAGGCAGAAACACTCAAGATAGGTACAAACCACTAAAAAGCTCTGCTCAAACACACACATAGAAGCAAATTTAGACAGTCAAAGAACCCTCGCTGCAGCCAACAAGCTCCCGGGATGAGCAAGCTTATAAAAGATCAGTGAGCTGGGATCCATGTAAGCCTTGAGTGGTGGGCTGCAGTACTTGTATTTAGCTACTTGGCAATTCTTCAGCAAATGCACTGTGACAGGTAATGAAAAAAAGAAAAAAAGCCCAAGAACTAAGAACTAACCTTTTTCAATATCATCTTTGTAAGTACTTTGTGCTATGTGTCCTAACTTCATGTTCAACTTCACTTAATTTGATTCAATTTCTGCTTTAATGACTGATATTTTTGTACAAAATACTTACAAATAAACATAGAAAGGTTAAAGACAAAAACAACAGGAATAAAAGACAGACTATATTGTCAAAGGAAAATATGGAAATGTAAACACTATAGCTTCACACAAGCAGCTATGAACCTGCCGTCAGGACCAGAGGAAGGGATTATTTTACCTCCGAATATAGATGTCCACTTACGTGAGGGAAGATGAAAATAATTGTTCTTATATTTGTGAAGGCACCTTCACCTCTAGAATGCTTTCCTGGTAAAGTGTGTGTGTTTTAGAAAAACCTGTCCACTATGAATTTTTTCACCTCTACATATATCGGTGTATCAGCCTGGAGAACACAGTAGCTGAATCTAACACAGAATCATAGAATCATTTAGGTTGAAAAAGACCTTTAAGAAACAATACCTTTGATTTGAAACTTAACATGCCAAACAACGGTCCAGTTAATGTGTCTGCAAAAACACAAAATGCAAGTCCCTTTGCTAACCTTGTATCTTATTCCATAGAATACTAATCAGGAATAGCACCATTGCATTCATTATTCCTGAGCAAATAAAAGCAACGCCTCTTCTGTAAGTCACTGGGCAGATGAACTATGAAAGTTAAATGTGCTAACTTACCACAAGGAAAGCCATTTTAGGAACAGCAACTGCTGTTGCAAGGGGCTTTCCCATATGAGCTCATCTATAGTGATACTACATTTAGTCTCTTTCATTCCACAGGACAAAAAAAAAAAAAAAAAAATTTTAAAAACCTCACTTTTGATTTGTTTCAAGCTAAAAGTTTTCCTCCCCTGAGAAGGTTTAAACACACATTATGAGCTTGGTCTAGTCATCATTCAAAGCAAAATTCTGACTCAAGCCCGCAAGAGCTTTGTCTGCATCAGGACCACAGGCTTGGCCTCTTGAGAATACTTTCACTTAATGCTGAAAGGCTTCATTGTTTACTGTATTACCAGAACATGCATATGCGCTTATAAATGGGAGGCATTTATCATTCTCCAACGGTGATGAGGTGGCCACGGTTCATGAAGCAAACAGAGATGAGACAAAAAAATCCAGGTTCTGTTTCTCACTGGGTGACCAAGCAACTGCATCTTTTCCTATTTTAATATTCTCTTTGTAA
The DNA here is from genome assembly GCF_000690775.1 of Eurypyga helias. NCBI lineage: Eukaryota > Metazoa > Chordata > Aves > Eurypygiformes > Eurypygidae > Eurypyga > Eurypyga helias. The sequence continues at coordinate 66,414 of NW_010274434.1, read as the reverse complement.
ATTGTAGATGATATTTCATTATGCTGCAGAGTGATTTTAGATTACTGAATTAAATTCCCTGATTGATCATTAAACAAAGACACTTCTCAAATACAACCATCAGCACAGGGAAATAGGAATAAGGCACTATTCCATGAGATGCATTGGAAGCATGAAATCTCTCATTTAACGTAAGTGAAGTATTTCCATAACATCAAATTTTGTGTTTCAGTCCACCTTCACTAAAAAAATCCCATGTTCTACAACCATCAAATTTTCTGGCCCTTATACGGAAGGACAATTTTGCTAAATAAAGAAAGAAAATAAGTATATACATTAGCCCTTACAGGGATATAGCTTCTCACGACTCTTCCGGGGCATAGTATGTCCACTCCTCTTTGAGTGGTCATGTACCTCAACTCCTTTGATCCTTACAGATATTTTTGCTTTCTTAGCATCTGTACAGCACAGTTGCTGCCTGCCCCTTCCTGCGGATCACACTGGTATCACCAGAGTCCTCAACCCTCTCCCCAGCACAGAGCTCCAGTGTGCCTGGGACCGAGGCAAGCCCGTGCACCGGAGGGCAGCACGTCAAAAAAGAGCTCCCGAAACTGGGAAATTACTTCTGGAGGGTGCACCTGTGAACCCCAAAGCAGGCACCCTGCAAAGAGGTCTGAAAACAGCAGAGTGGTTGTGTCCGTACCAGGAAGGACCTGCTCTCCGAACACAGACAGAAGCTGCACTACAGTCATCTTTTTAGCACACCTGAAACAAGAATAGCACATAGTGGAGGAGGTCAGAAAGTAATAATCAACACTATTCTTGGAGAGTAATCTTCCCCAAAAAAAGCCCTGAGGATTTACCAGAATGCTTGAAGCAATGGTTTTCCTGAGTGAAGTGATGAGCTGCACCCAGCCTGTTCCTGAGCATCATCTGAGTACAGGTGATAAGAAAAGGTCCTATCAACAGTCAAGAACAACTATATGGCGTGGGTGAGCTACACAACCACTGGACATGGAAGAAAGAAGAGGGGCTGAGGGGGAAGGGAAATGGGTATAAAGACAAGAAAGAAGGCAAGAAGCAAATAAAACGTGGGTTATGAGAGCAAGTCACAGAGGAGCTTGCAGGAGAGCCCAGATGATCCACGCTGAGATGAAGGTGGGAATTCAGGTGTGGAATCCAACGGAGGGAAACCATGAGTATTTCAGAAACTGAAGACAGTGAACGAGAGAATGCAAGCTGAAAAGCGAACATGGCAGTTCTCATAGCAAACGGGCACACTGGCCAACAAAGCTAAGAAGACACGAACTACGAAGTAATAACGAAAGCCACCCATTCAGATCCTAGTAATTTACTGCCCTGTTTGAATAATCGTTTTTAAGAAGGGCTCTATAAAGAATTATGAGTTTTCCTCAAGGTAAACCAGACTAAAACAGCTATAAAAAAGTAACCAAATCACAGTTTCAATTAAGCCCAGCAAACAAACCTTTTTTTGGCTACAGACACTAGAGCTGCTGGAGGGTTTAAATAACACTAATACTTAATTTCCAAACCAAGTTCTGATTCTTTTCGCTGCATATGCTTTGGCAGTTAAGTCTTTAAAATAGAGTTTTAAACCAGACCTCCCGTATTTAAAAGCATTAATTATTATTTATGCAAAACTTTTTCTCTCTTCATCAATTCAGTTAACATCAAGTACATTCAATTTCTTTTTGCATTAGCACTATGTGTTTTTAGATGAAATGTGTAACACTTCTTAGTTGCTTTTTAACATACCTTGCATTTGGTAAAATTCTTCTACCGTAACTTTTGCTGCTTGACATTAGCAACAGGGCAATATATTCCATGGCAGCAGTGGCCTGTGAGTCAGAAGCATCCCCTGGTCACTCTAAGCTTAGTTCATGCAGACTGCCAGCCCCAGCATGGGGTCATCTAGCCTGATCCATCAGCTTCTGTTCAGGTTAAGATGGAGCATCCCATGCTGGGACAAGTAACCTCTTCAGGCTTCACCCCCATGGTTTCCATATGTTTTCAAATAAATCTCCCTGTCCTGTATTTTATAAATTACTCTCTCAAGACATTCAAAGTGAGTAAAACCCAGACTTTGAGTTCTTCTCTTTGTGGGATCTAGCTATGTATTTATACACAGCCATACAGAGATATATGTATAGGTGCGACAGACAGAAAACATATATCCAGACAAAAAAGAAGGGGAAAATGACAGTTTTTCTTCTAAGGCACTGAAAGAACTTGTTTAAATGAGAAGACCAGACCCAAAGCCCTCAGGCGTGCTGGAAGTCCAGTCCCGTGAATGTAGTAATTTATGCAAATTTCTACATTACAAGGAAGGAACATGATGGCTGTTAACCACTTCTATATATTGCTAACAAACATTTTTCATCTACAAAGCTATAATGAAACTGTGATCAGGAGGACCATGTAAAATACAAAGCCGAAAGCAATAAAAACAAAGCCTTCAGGTCATCACAATTTTGCGGAGGCAACTGGTGGTATTTTGTGTAACTGAAAAATATTTACTTTTTGAAAGGCCTTGACGTAAAAACATTCCATCAAGTTTATTACACTTGCCCAGTATACAAAATGCTGGCAGAACTGGACCCTGAATAGGAAGAGTTGTAAAAACGCCAGTGTGTACAGCGCTATCTACATGCTAACCTAGGTTTCAGCTGGACCAAATTACATCCACAAATGTACAATTATTGCAAATACTTGTGTTGGCCCAGCTCAGCTGCTGTGGGTTGTTTTGGTTTGTGGTTTTTGGTTTTTTTTTTTAAATGTTATTTTTAGATTAAATACTTGCTAAAGGAACTCTTTAACAACACTGATTTTTTTTTTTTTTAATTAAATTGATCATTTCAAAGTTGGATACCATCTATTAGGAAGATCACACAGCCAATTGCTTCTGTTTTCTACCTGGACAACAGGCACATAGATTAGTACCTCCCAAATGTTACATATTTATTACAAACACTGAAACATTGGTAAGTGCATGTTGATGCTAGTTATAGAGGCTAGCCAACTGGAATCTAAAAGAATACGATGTGACTAATATTACTAGCACACCAACTGTCTTTAAATTTTAAATTACAATATATTATGAGGTGGGTTTGAATGACTGACAGAGCTGAAGATCTTCACTGAGTAAACTGGCTGAACAATTGATTCACTCCTAATATTGCAAATTTCATAATATCTTTTGTAAGGCATTTCACAAATACAAAAATAAATTTAGGCACTGATTTCTTTGACTGCTTCTCTAACTGTAGAGTGATATGTTGCTATTTAAAAGGAATAGCATTTTATCAAAAATCCACATGTTCTCATCTGTCCAAGAATTCCTTATTGTTTGAAATGCTTGGCTTATTCCCATCTAATCAATGGGAACATTGCAAATGGTTTCAGAAGCAAGCACAAGCAACCCCCCCTATGCAGTCAGAGACTTTACACATAAAATGTAAAGACAAAAGAAAAAAAATACACTCCACCAGGCAACCATTCCCCCAAGGCCCAGCTTTAGTGAAGGTGAAAGCCTTGCTGATGAGGAAAGCATTCCTCCTCACTCGGGCCACTGCCATTGTCAGCTGACAGACTCCAGCGTGCCGTCATCTGTCTCTGTCACGGGTTGCACCAGTTCCCACTGAGAGCCAGCCACGAGCATCAATCCTCACCAAACAGCCTGCCAGCTATCTGAGACGGGAGAGCTGGCTGTTGCTACCCACTCTTACCAAAACAGGAACACAAGTAGACAAGGGTAAAAAAGTAGCCTGGGCAAAGGTCCGCAAGTCCATCGCAGCATGAGAAGGTGAAGTAAGAAGTTATGTCAACAATAATGAAGGAAAAAGGAGCGCTTTGATGTTATGAATAGCTGCTGATGCAGAAGGTGAGGCACGCGGCATGCACGGTAACCCCTGCCTTCTCCGCACATGTCCCCATTCCTAGGGAAAAGTAGCTGTAGACCCACTGGTCATTTTTACTAGTTTCTCTTCAGTTGAACTCCAGAATGAACATGCCTACATACTTTAGGAAAAACATTATTACATATTGTGAAAACCTTGCTAGCATGCTCCTAATGACTGTCCAATGGGACTCTAAAAAAATGTTTTATACCTCTATCAATTCTTGTCTTTTTTTTTTTTCCCCTTCAATCTCTATATGAAATGGCAGTAGTCAGGCCTCTTCGTTTTCAACATGACATAAAGGAAACTCCTATGAGGCATGAATGATTCTGCTTACGTCTGAGAGTCTCTAGTATGCAACAGTCAAATCTGGCTCCAAACTTCTTCATAATTACTACAGGAAGGAAGGAATAATGCATTTTCTTTTTCTTCACCTAGAAACCTCCTCAGCTTACTACGGGGCATGACTGCTATCCAAAAAGAGCAACATTTCTAAATTGTTCACAGAGACAGTATGAAACAATGTATTTAATCTTTGGTTTGTTTTCAAATCAACCTTGGGATACAGTCAGATTTTCATCTCGTGGAAGTAGTCCACATAAAAGTCAACAATCACATCATCCAGCACCACAAAACAAGTTGCAATGCCCCAAATCGGATTTCTAATCCACAATAAAAGACCAAAAGCCACAATCATATCAAAACATGTCATCTCTAAGATGTCAAGAGCATTTCCAAAGCCTTAGCTCACAGCAATAACAACGAATTTTTCACAGAGTCTCCCAAATGATCCTGCAAAATCAGACGTATCCCACAGTACAATGAACGCATAAGTTCGCGTTCACATGTGTTGGCGCAGTGCTGCTGGTGATCTGACAGACTCGACCAAACCGATCCAAGGAAAAATCCCTTCCTGCCCTCAGACCTAACAAAAAGATCAATTCAGAAGGCAAGAGCAGAACAAGGCATCCAACATGACTAGGAGGATGCTCATCTTGGAAGAGCATCAGCATCCTCGAGCTACATCTGATTGCTACCTGTGGCCAATCCAATGCTTCAGGGGAAAATGAAAGATGCAACAACTCAAAAGCCAAATTACTACGTTAGAGTAGAAAAAAGTCCTAAGTAGTGGAAAGTTTAAAGCATGGCATGAAAATAATATAGACTAAAACCAGACAATAATTTATGAAAACAACATAAAATTGTTATGCTCTTCATTCTACTATCTTTTTTAAGAGAATTATGACCTGGGGCTTTTTTTCCCCTAGTAGAGAGCAACTCCTTACAACATCACATACCTACTCATGAAAGCACCATAATACATTGCATAGATTACCTTGCATTCATGAGTAATATATTAGAATATTTCCTGCCATACAAAAAGAAAACACCTGTAGATTGGATGATTGTTTCAACCTGGTGGATGTGCAATCTGTTTGGACAAAATTTGGGGATCTGATGCTAACATGCAAGTGTGAGAGAGCAGCTTGACTGCTACGGCTGCAAGATCGACAAGGAAGCTTCCAAACAGATGGATAACTGACAAGCTATAAGATAATCCCTAATTAGAAGAGAATTTGGGATAGATGGCAGGCCTGGGTTTTAAAGCACTAATTTAAACACACTGGACCTGGAAAGTAATTACTGCACAGCAAAACAACGCACTCAATTCCAAAGAAGCCCTTAATCCGCGTTTAAACAAGCTCTGTACTAAACAGGCTTGTGCCTGAACACCTGCTTTTACCACAGGATTTGGGGGGGGTTTGGTGTGTTTCTCAATTAAAAAGCTAATATTTAACTTTCAGGGGGAACAGCAGGGTCTACTTCTTCAGGGTAGATTCAGAATTAAAAGGTTAGGCCATTATCACAGTGCAGATGTGAATCAGAAGTAAAACTAGAAACCTGAGTGGAAATACACATTACAACCGTATTTCAGAGTCACTGTGGATTAGAATGGCTCAGTAGCATGGGTGCAGTGTGGGGGAGAACAAGGATTAACTCCTACTCGGCCTGAAAACCTGCTACCCTCTCCCGCCAGCCCTCCCAGGGGTTCACCACCCGGTACCCTCCTCATTGCTGTAAGCAAGTGGCTGCAGAGGGCAGAGCTGGGGAAGACTTCGGACCTCCCCCGCCATGGCCCCGCTCCACACACAGCCCCCTCCCAGGCCACAGCAGCTGCTTGCCCATGAACAAGGCATGATGCAGCTGTTCCCAGAGGACGTGGATGATAAACTGCACCTCTGAATCATATTTACAAAGGGAAAGTCTGTAGAGACACGACCAGCGGCAAGCGCTTTCTCTCATGTCCCTCTATTACGTGCTCTGCGGAGCAGGGCTACATCCACGGGGCAGGAGGCTCTTTGAACCAATTTACCAGGAAAAAACAGTCCACCAAGTTCAGGAGAAGAAGCAGCCCTGTGGCTTTGAAGCTGTTTCCGTAATTTTTGAGACACTGCAAGGTATATAGTCAGAGCTCTTGAAAATTCAGCAACATAAACATCAAGGAAGCGTTCTTCAAAAGCTGGCCAGCAGAGAATCGGACCATTTGCACACCCACTTCCTCTGAAGGGAAGGCTCTCGAGAACGCAATAAATCTTTTCCAGACTGCAACTTCATTTAGACAGTGCCCATGGAAACACAGGAGATGTGTCCCCGTTCACTGTAGTTCAGATCAGCTTTAAATCTTTCAGGGCAACGCACTCATCATCACAATTTACTTAACGTTATTTGCAGACCAATTCCGTACGAGACCTACCGTACACCCAAACGCAGGCTTTGAACAGCCACCTCTGAAACTTGGAATATGTTTTTAGCATTTAGGCACAAAGCAAGCTTGCACAGAGATACTCATCTTCCTTTAAAGACACCATTAAATCACACTCCTGTCTGACCTCAAATCAATACCCTTCCCTTTCTCCTAAGAGCCTCTTTTTTAACTTTAAAACAATCCTGACTGCAGCATTTAGAGTTCAATGAAACAATTATGTAGGTACATTTTACTTACCATGGTAAATTTTTCCCTCCATTCTTCTCTCTCCTGTTCTGACCCTTATAAAAAAATGTCTGTAGCTTTCTTTTTTTCATCCACCGCCTGCTGTGGTTAGTGTGGGTAGACAAAAGATTCAGAACCTAATTGCCTTTTTACTGTTAATTTCACTGCCAGTTCATCCCCTCACACAGAATAAGAAACAAGACCATCATTGCTTATTAAATGTCACCCAAAAGTAGTAATTCCATCCCCTGTGTTAACACACATATATTCGTATGGCCTTGATATGAAAACTCGAGACACGCCATCTTCCCTGCCAAAGAAGCCAGAGAGGTTATATATACACTGTATAAAATGCCAGCTCAATAAACGGTCTATTAATGAATGAAACAGAAGGTTCATTAGCCATGGTTAACTAAGATTTCTGAACTACTTCTGCTAATGTCCTGTTTCCTACCCAACTCCTATGGTTTTGGGTTTATTTTTCCCAGGAATCCAGGTTTTACAGCTGGAACAATGATCTCACATTCATGGCTAATACACCTTGACTTCCCTTCAAGTCACAATCCCTCAGCACTGCTTTGGTTTTCCCTGTTATTCTTTTGGGAGCAAAACCTGGAAATTCCTAGAACAGATTTGAAGAGCAGCTTGTTAAAATAACTGCCCATACCTGTCATCTCAGTATTAGGATCACATTACCAAAATAAGACAAAAAAATCCTGTTAGACCTTCAGAGAATTCAGGTTGGTTTGTAATCTAAAGCAGCACATTACAGCAGCTGGAGATGCCCCTGGTAAACTGGAACTACCTACTACTGAACCATTCGCTCTTATCTATTTGTATAATAAAACTGACTACGTTATGCCATTCTATATGAAAGGAGCAATTCTTACTTACAGTATCCTACGGCCTCCTACTATTAACGTGACCTTAAAAAATGCTACAGAGTGCATTTATAAATAAAACAAGTCTATGCATGCATATGTAAATCTCTGAATTACCTCCGCAGAGATTAAGGGACTGTTCAGGTTAGGTCAAATCCTGCATGACTGAAGTCTGTATAAGGTTGCAAAACATCAAAGAATATGTTTAATATCTGAATTTAACATGTTTGCCAAAGTTTGTCTTTTCTTTCTTCAGCTGGGTAACAGATGACCATTTCAACATATTTTACCGCTTTATAATAATCACCATAGAGATTTCCTCTTTTTTCCTAAGAGAATGAAAGTTTTTTATCTTCCTTAAATACCAACTTTGTGCCACATTGTCATTTTATAAGGGGAGGGAGGAACAAAAAAAGACACATTCTTAGAGGTAAGTACAGTGTTGGCAGAAGGTTTTTGTCACTTGTTTGTTGGCATTTCTTAGAGCTAAGAGCTGAGTACTTATCAGTAATTTCTTCTGTTATTCACCTTCCGTTAAAGGTCTCTGCCAAATCAGAGGGTTTATGTATTTTTGATCTAAAACCATTTTTTATTTTTTTTTTATTTTTTTTTTTTTGGTGTGAAAAATGACTCCTCCAAATGGGAAGACAAATGAATTCTTCCTAGGGTTTTAAACTCCTGATGACCACCTTACTCCTACACATAAACTGACTACCACAGCTCAGGCTGAGCACAGTAAATTACCACTTTCATTAAGTTTCACGCTACTCACATGCTCAATTTACTAGAATTTAATTATGTGTTTAAAGACAGTGCCACTTAAGTGAATTCTTCAATGCTCTGCTAAAAGCATATCAACTCAGGTATTAGACATCCCCTCTAGCAATTCATTTAGGCTGAAGATTTTGAAGCAATCATTCTATAAAACACTGATACATTTTCACACCACCAAGAGTAGCCTGGACGGGGTTATGAACAAACTGTGTATTTTTTAAGCCCATAACCCTTTTCTGTCACTCAACCACCATTAGGAATAAAAAAAAGTTATTTAAAAATAACTGCAAAATAAGTATCATGGGATAAGATATGATTCAAAAAGCCTACAGATACCAACGACAAGTAAAAATGCATTACTTGTAACCATGTTGTTGAAGAGAACCGTCCTGTATCACTTCTGCAGTTATTCCGGCTTGGCACAGTGTCAACTTTCACCATATGGCTTTTTCTTCCCTTGTTGAAAGTGAATCTTTCTGTCAAAGAGCAGCTGTTCTAAATTATCACATCAAATTTTAACCTTACAGTAGACAACCACTGAACCCACAGATTCATGACGGTGAAATAGTTCGCCTCCTTGACCTATGAAGGATTTGTCGTTGTTCAGGTCTATTTCTACCTACACACAACAGCTACACCAATTTTCAAGGTGTCTGAGGCAGGCAGGTACTTACAGCAGAAGCAACAAATTCGAGACAATAAACTTCCATTCTCTCTCCAAAAAAAATGTGTTAAGTCCCAATTATTATGTTCGTGTTGTGCTATCAAGAATAAAACTGCCATTTCAAACGTAAAGAAAATGAGACATTACGAATGCAACCCTTGTTACTCAGTTTGTAATCCAAAGAAACAGTCAACTCTGATACTTCTGCAGTCTAAGTGTTTCAATAAAGTCTGATATCAATTACCGGTTATTTAGATGTCTGCCAACAGCATGTTTTGACATCTTGTGCTTCACGCTGAGGAGCGGCAGACACATAGAAGATTCTTGTCGTCTTGTACTCATCTTTCAAGATGGTTCTTAAATTAAGAGCATTTTCACTGAACGTTATCAAAACTTACAGCTCTCACTACAATTGCTCTCTATTAAAGTCTAGTACCAGCTGTCAGTTGCAATGCAGAGCCCCGTTAGCCTTTGTAAGTTCCGCTCTGGAACTAGTGAGGGGTTGTCAAGTCGCTCCATACACAGACGCGAGTGGCAGAGAAACCGGCGGAAGAAGCGTGTGTTCAGGGAATTCCCACTGCCGATGCAATCTTTGTGCAACTCCGAGCTAAGCTGATACTGAAAGTCACCAAAGACAGTACAAGCAAAACATGCTCAGGATGATACTATTAATTTAGCTTTTAATCTTTTGAAAGCCTCCAAAGAGGCGAAGCCATTAAAATGGAAAGGTTAAGGAAATGCCAGCAAGATCCCTTCGGATTCTCTGTGATAGACATCCAAAAGATATTCGCAGTAAAATCCTGAAAAAAAACCCAACCCAACCCTCAACAGCAGTGGTCTTGAACATGTAAGTGTCAGAGAGCTAAGGCAAAAATTTCTGTGTTAACAAAAAATACCTCACACATAACTTGTTACAACTGTAGAGTCTGGATCAATATCCAGTGTATGCCACTACTTCAGAGAGGTTGGAAGCGGAGGGTAGGAATTTCATTTTCAGCGTAAACCTTCCATTTCCCAACTAGTTTCAAACAGAAAAACTCAGTTCTGAATTACCTAATTATATGTTGACACAGTATTACTCAGCAGCTTGGAAACAAGTATTAGTAAGCTTTTTTAAAGAACACTGACACTAGGTTTCTAATCACTGAACATCAAAACCCTCATAGAAATATTCATAATCATGTTTTTGTTGAAATATTTCTATCAAAATCTGCAAGAAGTTTAGTAAACGTCTCAATAACTACAGAGCACTGAAACACTTTTCTGACTTGAAAAATCTGTATAATGTTGTATCGGGGGAAAAAAAAAATCTCTTTTCTAGTAATTTTAGAATGTTTAATTTTGGCTTGTTTAGGACATGTGACAAACGTGCTCCCAGCCATAAGAACCTGCCCAAGAAATTCTGCCTTCAAAATTTGCATTATAAATCTACGGCTTATGATTTACTAATTGTAGAATATTTTCCAAATTTGTAACCGTCAGAAAACGTTACATAAATAGCTGGCTGTGATCTTCCCAAAGTATTCAGTGCAGCGTAATTCTTCCCCTGTGAAAAATCATCTGCATCTCTCTGACATAACTTTCATGAGAGTTAAATAAATTCTAAGCAGGAAGGTAAATCCTTCATTGTGTGCTCTGTTTATGTACTTACAGAATATAAAGTGGATAAAAACAATGAATATTTTACAAATAAAGTGATTCATAATTTATAGCTGCTGTCATTTTAGTTTACTAGCTTGGAAGATTAAATCCCTTTAAAAAGCATCTCTCTTGCTTTTTAAAATCAAAACTATACTTCAAATGAAAGGAAAAAAAATACACACCAAACCTCTGCTTTGAAAAACGTGAATCCCTAGCTTTTTCAGATTTCATGTAAAAGGAAACTCTTCATAGTTCAGTTATTATATGATGTTATTCATATGATTAATTCCTACATTTTATTAAACATAATTGTCACTACACAGAGCCTAGGAGTTAAAACCAAGCACTTTTGTAGTGTAAGCAACACATCCGAGCCACTCAGCTATTTCCAAGTGAAATTATCAGCTCTGCAGTTTCAGCAAGCACGTGTGCCTCCCGTCTGTTTTCACTTGCAAAGTTGAGTACTTCCTCACAATACATTTTTCTCTTCACATGTAAAGTTCTCTTTTATCTACTGATATAAGTAAAAAGTATATTTACTTGCAGAGACAAAATGGTTATTTAAAGCATAGGGAGAAAATTAAAAAAGAAATTCAGAGAAATGTTTTTCATCCTTAGTATTAATTATGTTTTACATATTCTTATCTCAAGCACAGCATTCATTTTACTGAAAGAATCAAGCAATGTATGTGATGGTTCAGATTTAGAGCCACAGATGGCATTCCTTTCATATCTCTATATAAACTCAGGGAGAGAAATATGATTTAGGATATGCTCACTATACAACTGAAGCACTGAATAATTTAGTGTTGGGGGAAATTTTGTGAAGTCATTTTTGTAATAACCAGGCACAGTGGGTGAACTTCATCTCCCCTTCCTTTACCACTTACTCCCTTTTCCCCCATTCAATCCACCTGACTAACTGCTGAAAATTATATACGTAAGGAAGAACTGTCAAAGTCCATTCTTCTTTTTTTCTTCCGGCTTTGTTATCGAAAATGTGTCAGTTGCTTGTGATTAAAACTTACAATTTTATTGCATACTATAGGAAATTTACAATTCAGACTTACTCAATTCCAGCAACTAAAATTTAGAACTATACCTTGAAATGATAGCATGCAGAAAATATAATTCTGTGCTTTTTGAGTCATTCTGTTCAGGCCCACCAATTTAATTTTCTGTTTAATAACTGGAGGCACAAAGCTTGGTTTTGGTCTAAAAGGTCACCTGTTGGAAGCATTCAAAAGAACACTCAAGCTCACGCATACTCCCACATGGATAAACAATTGCTCACTGCATGTTTGCCAATTAAGTATATCATCATGAAAAATATCATTCTCCACGTCCAGCGAGTCTTTCTGAAGTGCGTGAAATAAACCAACAGAATAGACACATTCAGCATGAAAGAGATTTATTAGTCCAGGCCTGCCAGTGCAGGATTTCCTTGATCATCTGGTTACTTCATTTTTTAAAAAAACCCATCTCCTGAAAGAAGCTTCCGTTATTTCTCTGAGGAGACTTCCAGATCATTACAGAACTGAAGATTTTTTTTTTCCTCTTCTAACATTTATCCTACATTTTCCCATTTATTTTGATACTATTACACCAACTAACCAACCTTCACATCGTGATATCTGTTTCTTCTCTACAGCATTCAAAACAAAACTGAGCCTAATGTCTCCACATACAAGTCCCTCACTGGGCAGGTGATGTGAATGCTCCTTTTATTGGTCTTTGGGCTGTTCCAAGCACTACATTGCTGTATAATCTCACAGTGTACTTGCAGCAACTTAAATAGCGTGTGCAAGCCTCATTGCCCTTTTCATAAGAATCCCATTGTTTACCGTGAATATGTACAGAGACCAAGATGAGTAGAGGTATGGGGCAATTAGCCTGTCCTCCAAATAAGAAGGCACTAGCAGACAGAGAGAGTTGGGAAAACAGGAATTAGAGATATTAGACATGAAAGAGACCTTGAAAATCGTTAATAGAGAAGCTGAAAAGGAAGTAGATATTATTTTTCTCACTATACAAGGACATGGAAAACCTTACCCAACTGATGTAAAACAGAAGGCTTTACAGATTCACTCAGTGGTAGGGGTTGGAAGGGACCTCTGGAGATCATCTAGTCCAACCCCCCTGCCAGAGCAGGATCACCTAGAGTAGATCTTAAGCACAGCAAGAAGACATCTTTTCCACACATGGCAAGATATGACATTGCCATAAAAACTTGAGAGTCTGCAAATAAAAGTGAGTCAAGAAATGGACAAATTCACAGGTGACAGGTCATCGATTCCTGTCTTTCTTACAAGATATTATCTTAAGTCTTAGAAAGTCAACAGCTGTCTCACAGAAGCTGAAAGGTACACCCAGTAAGGCAGCGCTTTATACTGTTTCTTAGACTTTTCCTTAAGAATCTGCCATTAGCCACTGTCAGAGAAAAAATATTAGGGCGGATAAACCTCTGATCTGATCTGGTGTGGCTGTTTGATGGGGAACTAACGGAAAACATGAGTTTTCCTTGTTGACTGGTGAACAGGATAGAGACTATCAAAAAGCATTGGGTTTAGTGGACAGTTCGCCTTTGAGTTTTTTTTCCTTATTAAAACAAATTAAAAACACAGTAATTCTAAAAGAGATGATGCTATAAAGATATAGTTTGGCCAAAATGGCAGGAAGACATAATTTTGCAAGGACATTGTGAGGAGGAAGTCCTATTCAACCAGAAATATTACAAGAAGATTAGATGGACAGGCTCACTATGATGCAAGTACTTACAAACCTATAATAAAAATCAGTGTACAGGGGATGAAATATCACATATACAGTTAACTAACATACACATTGGCTAATGGGCGGGGGGGAATGTGTGAAAGCATGGCTTTTCCAACATGCTCCCCGACACATCTTGCCTTACTTTTACAAACCTAATCCCTTCAAAATACTGAGCAGGTCTTTGCTAGAGGAGTTAAATCTTATACTGTTAACCTACAGTATACCATAAGGACTAGAACTCCTAGAAGTGAGGTATACAATCAGCCTCTGAGAAATTTCTACACACACACACACACACAGAGTGGGGACAAGAATGGTCACAGCAAAATTGTTCCTGATGGACTGGTAGGTATTGTACTGCTGTATGTGTAAAATGCTTATCAGTTGGTAGGTCCCAGAACAGAACAATAGTCTTTCCAACAAGAACCAGTAAGCTGAGTAAAGCAAATAGTCTGGTTCTGGCTTTTCCTGGCTTTTGAGCTTTATGTCGACTTTTCCTGGTTATTGCAGAGAAAGGGAAGCAGTTGTGGAAAAGGATACAATTGCTGCTATTTGGGGACATGACTATGCCTTAATATTTTTTTCAAAGTACCAAGAAAAGGTGTTCGGAATGAAATGTAAACAGGCTGATCATATACAGTTAGGGTCTTTAATCATCACTGACAATCTCCTGCTAATACAAAATGACATTGTTTCCAAAAACAGCATTACGGAAACAAACAAAACGAGAAACAGCCTAAAAATAGGATCCAGTTGTCCAACAGACACTAAGTTGTTGAATTTTTTCAACTACAGGGAAGAAAATAATTTATATTACTTATTACTCCTTCAAACTTCAACTGAAACTTCCCTCCCCCCTTTCCCCATAAATTATCCCCTTCCTTCCAACCCATGCCTGTAACACCGTTCTGGATCTTCTTCAGACTCTACAGTCCTGATTTTACTGCCCTTTTGTTAACAAAAACAACCCCACCAGCTCAGACAAAAAAAGACCCTTAAACCCCAACACCCTAAAAAAAGGGCAAGAGAAGAAGAGGAGGAAAGGTACAGGAGCAGCCTTGAGCCTGAGGTCAAAACTGAACTCTTTCTGAGCTGTCCAACTCCTGCTGAGTTACTGACGCCAACAAATGGGAGGTTTTGAATTACTGACTGCTTTTAGAGTGCCACTTCAATCACATCACACTGAAAATATTTGATAAATATTACTTCCAATAGAATTTAGAAGAACATTATGTTAAATCAGAATAAGCCAGAAGAACCTGTTGCTATTGTTAATGGTTTCATCATATAACACTCGCTTGATCAACAGCTGGTGAGGAAGAAAAACAATTATTGAAAAAGGGGGAAGGGGGGGCAGAGAGGAAAAGATAGCAGTCCTATGGTCTGATTTTGTGCCTTCCAAATCACATGTGATATACACACACAGATGTGAACTCCCTCCTAACCTCCGCAGAACTCAGTAGGAGCTGCCTTGCCTAACCAAAGCATCTGAGAACCTGATTTGAATAAAACTATTTTATTTTACTTTATTTAGGTCAACTTTCGCTCAGTTGTAGTCTGACTTTTTCTAGAGTGACTATCTTGGTGTGCACATGTGTAACAAATTCTACACCAACAGCTTTCAACCATTTACCACGACACAGGCTCTGCAGTAAGCAAGACTATATACAATTGTTAAAGAGGTTATTACTACCATTCTACCATTTTTGAGTGTAGCTATACAGGGCTCTACATAAAGCATTTCTGAGTAATAAAATATCCTCTCCTGGATTCAGCTCTTAACAGAAGAGTTTAAATTCTTTTTTCTTAATATTGGTATCTAACTGCAGAAGGGCATACTCAAAAGACTCAGCTCCCCAGTTTATTCATTTTGAGGGCAAAACCAATTTAAATTTTACTTAAAAGAAAAACCAAGCAAAACACACTCTTACCCCTCTCCTCCCACACTTCCCTGGAATTTGCTGAGAAAAAGCCACCTTAATTAGAATGAGAGTCCTCACAACTACCTGGATACGGGTTGGTGGGCTCCCTGTAGCTCCCCAGGACTCACTTGTTTGCCACGAAGATGTAGAACCAATGAAAAAGGCATAGGTGCTCACTCACCCAGGTTCAGATATTTTAGATATTTGTATTTCTGTATACAAACGTACACACACACTCCCCACAGTAAATACCTCAGCTACTACTCCTTCCACCCACGGTATTTCCAGATACTATTGTTTAACTTCTATTTAATTATTTAATGGAAGACCTTTGCCACAGCCAGCACCCTTTAAGGCATTCTGTGAAAAGCAGTTTAAGTCTCAATCAGCACAAAACTTCAAAATGTACTTTTATAAAAAGCAAGATGTAGACCCCCATCATTCTGGTCAACATGAAAATTAGGTAAATATAATATGCATTTCTCTAAAAGACCATTTTGGGAAAAACTCAAAATCCCTGGTGTAGTCTTGTTCTTGGGAGCATTCACATAACCACAGTTTTCAGAAACCAAAAGTCTGGGGAAAATTATTTTGAGTTAAATACATGATTATTCATGAAAATGCAATTTTGAAGTTCAAATACTAATTTTCCAAACGTATCTGCATTTAGGAACTATGATACCCGAAACAATGCTACCTGTTTTTTGGGTTTTTTTCTGACCAATACCAATTAATTAAAACAGCCCAATAGCAAAAGTTAATACATCAAGCCACGAAGTTAAAAAAAAAGAAAAAGAATCACATAAATATAAAACATATTGACATAAATACATTTGAGAAAACTATAATCCACTGAAATGAAGTCCAAGAGTGGTAAGAGAGGCTAGATTTGCTACACATTGTATTAACTAAAAATCAATTGTTGACCCTTATCAAATATTTTTAGAAAATTACATCATTTACACGGATTAAATAATCCCCATTTTCATGGTGATTTTATGAACTAATTTATTTCTCTCAAGAACTTGTAGATAATTGACATGACCCAATACACAGAGTAAGGACATAAAGCGAAGCCCCTGTTAATAATTGAACTATGAACATGGAGGGCATCGTTACCTTGGCACGCAAAGCCTCTTTCTTCATAGCCAGCATTACACAAGCACTTCCCTATGGGTACTAGCCATTCTCCTTCTGTACTGCAATACATCTTAGGTGGCTCTTCCTCCTTGGAATGATTGACACAAGAACCCCGCACCTCCACCAGTGACTGGGAGTCCATGGGTACTGTATCTGGAAACATGGCGAGGTTCTTGACAGTGAAAGGGCACTTTTTGAAGTACACTCGCACTGAGACTAAGGCAACACACGCACCTACATCTTGAAAAGCCAAGTAAAAGCCTTTTCTACTGACAGGCCCCACCTCGCGGACTTCCGTATTCAGCTTGAGAATTCGGTCCCCAAGATCCATTTGGGTGAAGCTCTCATCAGCTGCAATGGTGTCGATCTTTGTAAACTGATGCTCTCTGAACTTTACCAAATGGTCATCATCAGACTCCATATAATACAGATTGAAGGTCTCTTTGCAAGTGCCCAGAACTAGAGGGATACTATTACAGTCCCTCAAGGTAAACTTGAGCTCCACATATATCTTCTGAGCTGAATTGCGTGGAATCCAGTTTGTTCGCAGCCAATTGTTTTGGCTGTGATCCATAACATTGCACACTTGGTAAGTTCTGATTGGAGTATAATGTTCATCAACACCACTAATCTCTTCCCACTGGAGAAAAAAAAAAGGAAAAGAAAAGAGAGAATGTTTTAAGATTAATGATTGTACCAGTAAAAATGGCATTTAGAAACAAAAGCTGTGAAAAAGTAAAAATCACTTCGCTGGGACATCACCATAAAATAGGCAGTTAAAGTATGGTCAAACTTTCACTTACTTTTTTCCTACTAGAACATACAAATACCTTAAGATAGAATTGACCATTACGAAGTCAGTTTTTACCACGTTATTTCAAGTTGGCATGAAAGAGATGCTACAGCTGTTTTGTATTATTAAAAACCTTGTGATTTTTTTAAAATACTTGCATTGCTGTCCTTTTGATCGAGGTCCCAACAAGTCTTTACTGCAACCACGCTCACCTCAAACACGGGATGTTCACTAGGACAGCACCACATTTTCACTGTTAGAATCAAGCTGTATTTCAAAGATGTAATATGATTTAAAATCTTACCAAACAAAAGCCAATATCTCCTATTGAAATTGCAGGTAGTCATAATAAAATATTATGCTTTACATTTATTCAAAAGCACGACAGTTGATTTTGCTTGGCATATGTGTCCTCTGGATAAACAGTCAACCTTTGCCCAGTTTCTAGTGCTATTAAAAATTACCATCAGCTTACCGTAAGCATCTTAGTTACTTAATAGATGCTAAAATGTTTTTTGAAGAATACAAAGCCATCATTTGTTTTTGCATCGGTCCTGAGCTGGCAAACATTCTTGACGTAAACAGGGAAGGAATGGGTTTCCTATTTGTGAATTACTCATGTACCAGTCCTACCTGATTTCTGAAGTCACACTTAGCGGAGAGGAATATTTACTAATCACAAGTAAAAAGAAGTCTTACAGGGGGAGATCAAGTAAATATTGACTGTTAGTCATTTACCATACACAATCAAGTGACTTAAGATGCATCTTTCTTTGCATCTCTGAATGGATGACTAAGACAGAATTTTTTGGTTTAAGGTCATCATTCTTCAGCTCCTATCCACACAAAAACTGCAGCTGTTCTATATTCTGAGTCTTAAAATATAAAATTAAGAGCGTCACCACTAAAGCACTAGAATGACAACTCCTGACAACGAATAATACCTCTTATAGAATCACAATGCCACTGAAGTGGAAAGAAACCCTTCCTGATATTCTAACCCAAGCCCCTCCTCATGCACGGTCAGCCAGAGCAGGTTGCTTAGGATCCTGTCCAGTCAGGCTTTCGAGTACCGCCAAGGATGGAGACTCCACAGCCTCTCTGGGCAGCCTGTGACAGTGTTTGATTGTACTCATAATAAAAAGGTTGGCCCTTATGTTTAAATGGAGTTTCCTGTACTTGGGATTGTATTTATAGCCTCTTGTCCTTTCACTGGGCACCACAGAGAAGAGTCTGGCTCCATATTCTCTACACCCTGCCATCAGGCATTCATACACACTGGTAAGATCCTCTTGAAGCTTATCATCTTCTGTTCCCTGCTTCAAAGTATTTACACGAGAGGTAAACTCGTGACACTGAAGAGCGTACTAACAGCGTGCGCAGCAGCTACAGAAATCCTTGCTTTGCTGTCACCCACACACACAGAGCCTCTGCAAAAGCCCCAAATGCTGCCCCATACAGCCACAGGCAGTGCAGGGGGGAGCAGCCAAGCTTCAAAAATCTGCTGCACAGTACAAAAACTGGAACTGCAACGAAGACAGAAATAAGTATGTCATGAGAAATCACTGCCGCTCTTGGAGAGAAGTCACTTGCAGCTCTAGGGAGAAGAAGAAGAACTTCCACCTGGCAAGCATCTTCCCTCAAAAATCAAGTCGCATCCATGCTGTATTTAAGATTTCAGTCTAACAATTGTTCATTTTACAGAAGCATCTTTTGCTGAAGGATCGTAGCGTGCTGCACAGCAAACATCAGGAGAGGAAAGCACTGTTCCCACTACACCGACAAAGAAACTGAGGTGCAGAAGTGTTAACTGTCTTTACAATTTCATGGGTTTAAAGACATGCATCGCACACACAGATACAAAGAAAGAAAGAAGAGAAGAAAAAAGTGACCACATCTGAGAGTACTCAGTCCCAACCCACTGACTGAAGGAAGTTTTGCTATGACTACGAGCTGGTCTGCACAATGAAATTATCCACACACCGCTGAAGATGTGATTTCAAATCCTGCTATTAAACCACTAGATAAAAGCAGTATACATACTCTTCCTTTAATTGAAACAAAGTTTATTTTGGTTCACTTTACAGATCTGACTATACACAAGATTTATCTCTTTCTCACTAGTTCAACAGTTAGAAGCAATCTTGGATGTGTGTTCAGCAGCTGAAATGGCTGCAGCAAGTCGTAATACACTACAGTGCAGGGGGAACTAGCAGTACAGGGACTCTGAGTCAAAGTTTCTCACTAGCGCTCACGGCCACTGAGAGCCAGGTGCAACATGGCAGCCCATCATACAAGGACGAGCTCCTGACTTGACACGAACCAGCTGAACCCTGGCTCCAAGGCTCTGTCAAGTTCCCAAAATTGAGCGGAGGACTTTCCTCTGACAGGTGTCCTTGTACAAGTACAGCCTGAGCAAATAACCTCATCTCGTTGCAAAAAGCCATTCAGATGCCATAACTACGTCCCATGAAGCTGGATGTACCTATTTAACTACAGGGCTTACCTGGACAAATAAAAATTCAGTTACAACAACTGGATGAAACTAGATAAGACTATATAATGAAACAATTTTATGGACATTTAAAGCCGTTCACACCAATTCATATGAACTACTTATTATCTCTTCCATATAATTTCTAATCTGTTCACCATATTTTACATGTCCAGTGAGAGACAGAAACAAGTGGGAGACAGAAACAAAAGAAGGAACATGCAGAAGCTGAAACATCCCCACAACAGATGTTCTTTTTCTGAACAAGTCTCTCTGCGCATTTTTTTTCAGAAGGTGCTTACCCAACACGACTGCACAGCCAGTACAATGTAGATGTACAAACTGCATGTTAAAGGTAGCACCACTACTACACTCTTCACCTAGAAGTTGAAACATGTAATTATCACTTCATTAATTTGTAATGAAGAACTAATTGCTTGGAAACAATTGCAGTCCGTGGCAGTTCACTTACGTAAGCAACAAAATTTCAAATCATTTAATGCAGAAGCATGGCTGAACGGAAGCACCAATCTCACACCAGATGCTAACTTGATCGAAATACTTTAAATATTACAAAACTATGGAGATTGCAGCTAATGCTTTAAAAAGTGCTGAACTAAGTCATTGAAACTAGAGAGGAGTATCCACATCAGAACATGTACCACATTCAAGTAAATTTGAGACTTCAATAATAATGAACAAACTGAAATACAATCAGTACATTCAAATTGCTCATACACTGCAGCTTTTCCCAGTAAGCTATAATATTGCCATCCCCAAGTGATCTTTACTCTTAATGGATTATCAAGACCATCAAGAGACTTTTCTTCACATCAAGTTTCTTCTACTAAGTGTGGTTTTTCAAACACCTATGTTCATAGTTGTTTTAATTTATTTTTGTACTTTTAATTCATGATTTCAGCTTGCTCTGTAAAGTTACAATGGTTAAAAAATTCCTTTATTTAAAGAGATTCTTTTTGCAGCAACTGAAATTTGAGAAAAACAAAACAAAATGCACATTACTATTAGATTATATCATGTTTTCTTGTTTAGTAAGTACTGTCAATTGTTGCTATGTTGATTTCAGAGGCTCAGATGAAGGCAAGCAGTTTTTAAATGTAAATCCTTATATATTACATTGAAGGGGCACCCTACAATACAGGTCTTCTGAGGCATTGTTTATAAGGGGCTTCTCAGCCCAAACCTGTTCTGAACACACATAATCAGCAAGTTATATATGGTTTTACTGCTGCAAAATGCTAATACCTGCTTCAGATCAAGGGGAGACTGTGTGTGTCCTCTTTAATGTAAACTCGTGCTGCCTAGGTATCTCTTGTTCTTTTCCTGATACTGCTCTTGTAGAGCCAACCCCACTTACCCTGCACATGAGCTCTGCTGCTTTTAGGTCAAAGTATCAGGCAGCACCCAAACAAGACAATGCCTCTCACAGCATTTCTTTTCAGCACTAGAAGTCTATTTTCTTTATACAGAGGATAAAAATCAATAAGCAAACAAAACTTTAGTAGCTGACAATGTTTACTTCAGCTTTATAGAGAGGTATTGTCACCAAAACGTGCTAGCTATGAAGAGTCTTACTGGCAATAGGAAGCAATCTGCTGCGCGGCACCACCACACAGCCTACCCAGTATGACAGTATGCAGTGCAATTCTACTTTGTACAGGCATCATTCTGACCTACATTCCCAAAGAGCTAGCTGAAATAACACAGCTACTAGGTAAGAGTTAAAAAGTGAAAGGAAGAATTGGAAACAAAGTATCTAAGGTACTTTAAACACATGAGGAAAATTCTGGTGAGGGGATGGGGAGAAATCAGCTACAAAAGTCCAGCTGCTATTTGGCAATTAAAATCAGCCTGTGTATCTTAGGGTACAGTAAGAGAAGAACAGTATTCAGCATATGCAGGAACCTGGACAGCTGGGGCTAGAACAGGTCACAAGGCAGAGAGCTATAATAAAAAATACGAGAGTGAAAAGCCATGAAGAGGAATTAAGCCAAAATGGAGATGAGACAACAAAATGCAAAGAAAACATCAGAAGAGAGAGATGAGCTGTGCTGAAAGAGAAGTTCAGATGCAAGGCAGATATCACTCTGCAGAGGACAACCAGACAGCAGAAAGGGCCATGATCCTTTTCACCTCAGGCATCGAGTCCAGTCTGCTGCAGACAGCTTCCCAGAACCACTGCCAACCCACACTAAACCAGTATGGGGTGGGAGGCTAATTCCTATCCAATTCCTTTCTTCCTGGCTCAGGAAAGAACTAGAGTGCCTGTTCCCAAATGCTCTGCACTGTTTCTCTGCTGTTGCTGCTATGTAGTCTGTCTCTTTGTGACAGCTTCTCCTTCATCTTTCTGCTTATTGCCCTGATACCGTCTTGTTTACCTTTTCCATCCATCTGTAGGACGAAAACGTATGATGTTGTTATTCTCTCTTAGCGTAGTCTCAGTAAGAGTAAATTTTGTAGGGGAAAATGCAGTATCCTCAGGAACAGATCTATTTTTTGAGTTCCAGGTGGGTTTCTGTGGCAACGAAGTCTGGGTGCTTGCACAAGGTACTGTTTAGGAGAGTACTGGAAGGAGGAAGCGACAGGACCATCTCCCAAGCAGTCCAACAGGGATGCTAAATCCTAATTCTATTTTATTAAAGACATTCATAAAATCCGGTCAGGGATTTTATGACAGCAAGATGGGGGAAGTGGAAATCTGACACCGTGATATGAGGCTCTGGGTTCTGGATTTGTTCCTATTGTCAAGAGGGAAGCAGTAGAGGTATGACCACCATCTCTGAATTCATTACATGGTTACTTCTATCACTCTAATGCCTTCAGGCACCTTCAACACCTTTGAAACATACCCAGAGAAGTGCCATAGCCCCACTTCCTTGCCAGCTTGTAATCTGGCTTTTGGAAAGAGTTCTTTTGTTTGCTTTTCATTTTTTTTAAACATTCTTTGGACACTGTTAATAACAGGTAACAAGAGAGTGCTTTCAGTGGTACAGAAAAACCCCCAAGGCCCGCAGTGAGAGGGTCTAACTCATATGCTCCCGTCATGCTGACTGACAAAAGTTGGGACGGAAAGGATCTTTTTTCTTTCCAGAACAGATCTAAGAGAGTGTGCAAGACTGGCAGCTTTGGGGTTTTATTTTCCATTTTCTTTACAAAAGGGAAGGTATAGAAGTGAATGTAGGCCATTTCCTAGGATGCCACGAGCACTCCCACTAAAAAGTTTCCTCTCAGTGTGGGAATCTAGGACATGAGTGATCTTCTCAATTCTTTCATCCTTCCTGTGGCATAGGTTTTGGGACTTTTTATCCTTCATATCAAAAAATCTTAAGTTTGCATTAAGAAACTGAAGGCAATTTTGTGACTCACAATCTAACACATACACAACTGCGTGATTCCAATAAAGTCAATTTTATCTTTCCATGTCCCTTTAATAGTAAAGTCCTAAACTATAAACTTCCCACTAAAAATAGAGTCTAATAATTTTTCAAGGCCCCTTGGGAACCCAGGCAGCTAACTCCCTGAGGCTCAATTGGCAATCTCAGGCAACAGTCTAACAATATTTATATACAATTTTACTTTTCATTAAGAAATTTGGTATGATATTGCTATTTGGTATGAGCACCGTTTCAGGTAACGTCCAACTGTCTTCAAACATAAATTAATAATTGTAATGGTGACTAGATGGGACATAAACTACAAAACCACTCTGAAGGCTAGAACACAGACTGGTAATACAGTGCTGAGGAATCAGAAGAAAAAAAAAGAAACTGAATGAAATGACTGTGAAAACTCACAAACACATCTTCATGTGCTAGCATGCCTCACCCTTGCTGAGCACAGCAGTGAAATCACTGCTTATTTCTAAACTAATTTGAAAAACTTTTTTTTGGTCAGCATTACTTGTTTTCATTATCTGAGTTGTTCACACCAGCCACTACAGAACCACCATTCAAATTCTCCCTGAAAACACTTTTTGTTCTAATACTGAAAACTGAACCTGTTCCCCTCTACCAGCTCTTAGTATTCAGTACAGTTTTTCAGCCCGCAAAACAGTCACCTTTATAACGCCCTGCTGCACGACAGGAAAGGATGCCTTCCCCTGTATGCACACTTTCTGCCTGCTGCTATTTATTCCAGCAATTCCCTTCCCGAACAAAAAGATCATTATGATAGGAATCTCACATTTCAGATAGTCAGTGCATGCAACTTTTCAACATTCCACTGACAGAATACCAACTGGCTAATAATATTTTCTTTTATTTTTTCCCTTCCCTTGGTTGCCAGGCAATCACAAGAAAAAGAAGAAAACAAACAAGCCATGCCACGAGCAACAGAATTAATGAAGCCTGGTTTCCTACAAATCTCTCTTCTCATACTTGGTTTCCAACACAGACTCTGATGTCTAACACAAGGTGAGCACAAAAAGAGTCTCCTCCTCATTGGGAGCATTAATGCCATCTCAGGGTCACTTTCTCTTCCTCTCCCTCCTCCTATTGCTTATTTTCCTAAATCTTGTAGGGATTTAAGCCTTTGGAGACCTCTGCTCCTCCATCAAACTGTTAAAATTCAACTCTGAGCTCAAACACTATTAAGTGGGATCTTCCTTTCCCTTGCATATACATAGTTAAGTGCATGCATGTCCATGTAGTTTCCATTTTCTCCAGAGATGATGCTAAAAAGAAGGTAATGGCTACACATATCAGCAAAGCATAGTATTTAAAATTGCTGAGATCAGTGTAGACACTACACATTTCTATTAAGGTTTTAATAGAAAAAAAAGTCATCTGTATTTGAACTGAAAAATCAAAATGGTCAAAACGTTCTACTATGAGCTTAAAGTTGGGCCTATGAGGTTTTCATGCAGGACTTGGAAAATGCTGAAATGTTACAAAGCTGCATGATACACATCCAGTTCCTGTAAGTGCTGAGATCACTGAAATTTGAGATATTAATCGCTATTTTACTAATATCATTTAGAATTAATATTTTCCTTAGTATTTTTATATGAAATTAATAATTTTTTAAAAGGAAAAGTTACAGCTGACAGCAGAAGTCCTGAGTATGAGCATAAAGTAGCCATTCCTGATGAAAAGTTCATTTCATTGTCAGTAAGACAGACTCAAAAAAGTAGGAGGGGTTTTTTGAGCTTTTCCAGAATTAAATTTCTTTTGGCCAGAAGCATATAAAAATCAAGTTAGTTTTATTAATTTGGAAAACGGAAGTGCTACCAACAAACATTCTTAACCAAAGAAATTCAGTTCCAATAACACCTCTGCCAAGTTGGAACTAAAACAAATTGGTTTGTGTATTTGTTGCTGTAACAGTTAAGCACACTTCAGCGTTAAAGAATACTCTCTGCTATTTATCTTAAGTGTGGGAAATTAACCCTTACAAATATAAAACCTTCATTTATTTTTTGGTGTATATCTGATATTTGCCTAAGAATCCTTGATCTTCCTCTCAAGGGACATTTGCCATTAATTTAATAAATACACTAGCATAGCCTGAGTTGAAATGTTGAAATAAAACGTCATCTCCTAAGACGCCTTGTGATAAGCAAGACTTTCAGAAAGGGCTAAGAATGGAAGACATAATATTGGGCAGAGGGAAATCTCAGCAAAAAAGACAAACCATCACCACCACAGAAATTTGTATCTTTATAAAAAAATCCAAAAGGTCTACAAGTCATTTTCTAACAACTATGTGCTTGTCACCTTAATTAACAGAAAATATAATTCATGTTAAGTATGAAACATATGACATACTTTATACCAGAGCAACATCATAAGGCAAGATTGAAAGCCTCAGGCATGGAAATATTTGCCACTTACCCAAATAACATCTGTATTGTGGGTTGTGGTGTTGGTTTTTGTTTCTTTTTTTCATTTTCTTTTGGTTGGTTTGGGTTTTTTTGTTTTGTTTAATACTTATTGCATAAGAATTTGACCTAAAAATCTTTCAGTGTGATAATAGGGAATATTAAACATACACATATATATTTTTCCATCTAACATTTTCTTTATCACATACTGTCCAATAATTCAAACATTTCCATCATGCTGAAGCACACATTTGGGAAAAGGCTGCAGGATTTAAGACAGGATGGATAACTTTGACACCTCCTTTGTTTTAGTACTCTGATCTTCTGTTGACTTTTTTACAGTAACGCTAAATATGCTGAAATTCAGATCAGTAAGAGAATCAAGCTTTCACATATGCTGAACGTGATTCCAATGTATCCTACTCAAATTCATAGCCAATACACAGAGAGGAGGAACATTTTCAGTTACTTGAATGTAAAAATGTATTTTCTATAAACAACAGCCAAAATTCTGAGAAGTGAAGAAACAGCCAACAAAAATCAGCACACGTTTTAGGACAGCTTGAGACTAGGAATAAAATAATTCAAACCTAAATGAAAAGTGGAACCTTCTCACATATTACATAGAAGTTTAACAAAATTGTAACAGGATGCAAGAGCTGTGAAAGCTTGCTATTAACAAAAAACATGTAATGATCGTATCATAGAAGAATGCACTGCAGACCAGCTCATCGATGTGAAAACATTTTCCTCGTAACACCGCCAAAGGCATCAATGCAAGGCCCATAAATACCAATCAGCTGAGATCAGAGGACAAAAAATATCTGATTTGGAATTTAACTTTCTAAAGTCAAAGACATCACCTGCTGGTACTGGTTCTCCCCCCGGTTCTTATCTTTTTTCTAAGTTGCAAATGAAGGAAGAGGAAGTTGCATTGCATGAGTTTACCGGTCAAGTTACACACGTCATGAAATGATCACAGAATCACAGAATGGTTTGAGTGTGAAAGGACCTTAAAGACCATCCAGTTCCAACCCCCTGCCATGGGCAGGGGCACCTTCCACTAGACCAGATTGCTCAAAGCCTCATCCAGCCTGGCCTTGAACACTTCCAGGGATGGGGCATCCACAGCTTCTCTGGGCAACCTGTTCCAGTGCTTCACCACCCTATTACCATCTCATAAACCCTTCTAAGACAGAGAATTTGGTACACTTTCTCCTAATGCTGTTTTGCTAGTCAGTGCTTCTACAGCAACCACATAACTGCTAAATGAAAAAGCTCTACTGTGATAGATAATAAGCATATTAGAGAGAATGCAAGGTTGAAAGGAGGATGTATTAGTATGAAATTACACAACAATATTCAGTTTAAGATCCATCTAGCATTACCACTGTGGTGTTCTCCCTCTGTTCAGCTATCCACTGAAGTCTTCACATTTCTGGTAGCAGAGGAAACACATCTGACAGCATATCATTTTACTCAGGAGACTCTGTTAATAGCCTTAACCTAAAATTTGGATTTTCTTCATAACTAAGCACAAAAGTTTCAGAATTACAACCAAGACAAAATCTTAATTCCGTGTCTGCTGAGAGCTCAGGTGAAATGCAAAACTTATTGCAAGTATCCGGACGCTCTGGCCAACAAAAGAGAGATAGAGCATTTTGTCATATAACACAACTCCAAATTTACCCCAAATTATCCAAAATAACCAATTCTAATGGAAATCTCTTATCTAACCTGTTGCCTGCTTTGTTTTTGGTTTTGTTTTGGTTTTGGTTTTTTTTCCCCACTTTTTTTTCTTTCACTATAAGCAAAGCCAAAACAGTGAAATAACTAGACCTTAAAAAAAGACTCTTAAAAGTAAGACCAGATATGGAGGAAGTATAAATGGCGAGAACCTCCTCCCCCTCTACCCATTACAGCTACATCATCCTTTGCTGCCTACATCACAATATGAATTGCCACAGTGATCTGAGTATCTTCTCAAGTAAATAAACCTCATTTCACCATGACATAAGAAATACCTACATAATTTAACATAAATTTTGAACCTCTTCCTCTCCTGCTAAACACTAACACCAGAAGTGTTGGATGCATTAATGCGCCTTGTCTTTTAAAGAATCTTCATCTGGGAAGTAAAATAACATAATAAATAAGGTTAAAAAAACCCAGAGTGCAACTGTGCTATAGACATTAAGCCCACATGAACACACAGCATTTGAGCGAGTGAGAGTACACACCATATCATGGGACTACTAGACTAATAATCGACTGAACTGCAGAAAGATAAGTAATGCCATCTTTTCTCTTCCCATCTCTAACTCCTAGACAGCTGAGCACCTCATCAAACTTGTAAGGACAGCTGATTCCCACCCTTCTGGAGGCAAAATCCTCTAAATCACAATGAGGTTAAAAGGTCACTACAATGAGGATAACATCTGACTTTCTAACAGACATGGAAATCCAGCATTCAAATGCCCATTCAGCGCTTGGACAAGCTAAATATTTACGGCTTGGTTTTTCTCGATGCTGCAAGTCTCCTTGAGAAACTGCTGTCAATCTTATTTATGTCACAGGCTAAGCAGATTTCCTGGGAAGTTCCCAACAGTCCCCATGGTTGAAATCTGCATGGAACTACCACTCACATAAAAGCACTTTTCCTCCATAAGCATTGCACAAACCAGGTAAGATTCAGCCTTTCACTGCAGCTGTTTCAGAGATGGAAATAAGCACCTGGTTAGTACAACAGGTAATTCAATGAGCAGAATTTTATCCAAGATGGAACTCACACAAGGCTGTGGACACGGCAATCTGGTGAAAAACTGTCTTCAGTAATTACAATTACAGATGAGGAGCAGCTGAGGGAATTGGGGTTGCTTGGCCTGGAGAACAGGAGGCTCAGGGGAGACCTTATCACTCTCTACCGCTCCCAGAACCGAGGTTGTAGCCAGGTGGGCGTCGCACTCTTCTGCCAAGTAACTAGTGACGAGAGGAAACGGCCTCAGGTTTCACCAGGGGAGGTTTAGGTTGGATATGAGGGACAGTTTCTTCCCCAAAAGGGTTGTCAAGCACTGGCTCAGGCTGCCCAGGGAAAGGGGTAGAGTCCCCTTCCCTGGAGGAGTTTAGAAGACGTGGTGCTTAGGGACATGGTGTAGGGGGGGACTCGGTGGTGTTAGGGTCACGGTTGGACTCAATGATCTTAAGGGTCTTTTCCAACCCCAGTGATTCTGTGATTCTCATTTCACACTTCATGTTAGACATAACACTTCCAGCTATGTGGCTCATAACAATAAGCCCTTGTTAAGATTTAACAATAGAAAAAGCACCAGGTCCTCTAGCATCATCCTCTGCTTCACGTAAAGCACTACCTCTAGGACGCAGTCAGACAAGTCATTCAAGAATGGAAATAAGACAGTTCCTTCTCCACACTATTTGCTGGTTAGGTAAATTTGGAGATACCACTTGTCCACATTTATGACTCAGTTTCGTAATACATAGAATACGAACAAATTCATAGTGGGGAGATACATTTGCTACTATTTTAGTTATTACTTGGACTCTAACACAGAATTGATCACACCTTTCCTAAAAGAAACCCAAACCACTAGCAAATGCTTTCAGAAGCAGCAGCAAGCAGGAATTTTTAAGCACAAAACCATTACTTACATAGGAAAACACAACCATAACAGAGAGTGAAAAACATTTGTGGCATAGGAACACTTAAAAATTCACATTTGAAAAGCTTCTGCAGTTTGTTGCTTTGTATTTGCCAGCAAAACGCGTAAACACAAAAGTATTTACATCAAGATGCACAAAACACGTGCATACGATAGCATTTCCTTGGTACAGTCAGTCTTCCAAAACAAGGTATTTTTACACAATGGCATTTCGCTAAGAAATACCCAAACGACCCGATGTTCTCCTATTATCATGAGCACAACATCGAATGCACACTGAAATTCGGTAGTGTTGTGCTGAATGTAACTGTAAAAATCACCAGCTGGCTATATTAGAAATGGCATTCTTCCAGGTCTCAAATGTCTTATTTAAAGACAATGGGATCCTGCCAGCTGTTTAATATTTAGGGCTAATAAATACAATTGGCAGTACTACTGCACAAGGACAAGTAACACAAATATGTATAAAACTACTTCCCAAAAGAAAATCTGTTTTTTTCTTAGATGATTAAACCAAAGATGGATGTAGACTTCTGAGCAAATTCTACATAGCTGTCTTTTTTTCTTTAATCCAAACGATATTTGCTTGTTTAAGTGCAAAACTGAACAGAAAAAAATAGCAGGCCAGCTGCTCTGAGACTAACGCAGCCTTCAGCAGTGTTTTGCACAGGCCATGAATAAAGAGAAATAGGCAAGGACAGTGTGCTGAGGACACAGCGCACGTTTCTGGGGAGGTGTTTGTTATCCACTCCACAGACAGTGATGAATCACTCCAGAAAACAGACCGTACCGGACAGTCCAGAAGTGATACTTATTCCCATGAGCAATTCATCCATGCACGTGCAGGACAACTTTACCTCTCACAAGCAAGTGAAGCGGGTGTTGAGCAGAAGGCAAGTACAACGCATCTGAACACAAACATAACAGAGTTGCCCTATGGACATGCTCTAGATTTCTGTTCAGTCTTTCTAGCTTCATGGCATACTTGATGTTGGCAAGGCCACTACATCACTGCCAAAGCAACAGTGCAGCAGATTACTGCTGAAATTAGTAGTCATCCCTCCAACTCAAGAGGGTCAGCAAATTCAGAGAGTTGTGCCCCTCTGCTGGCAGCTTCACAGGTTCTGAGAAAAGCTTCACGATCTGTGGCCTCCAATATGATAACCACCTTTAACTTCACACCACTGGATATAATCCTGCACAGCAGACCATACACTTTCTCCCTTCTCTAAGACCTTGAAATCTTCAACTCCCTGGCACAACCTGGATGGGGAACTAATCTAGAAATGGGGAAGTTTAATCTGCACAAGTGAAGCATAGTTAATGCTTCATAATTTCATACGAAAAAGAATTTCAAATCTGAAAACTCAAACAACTTCCATGACTGCTGGAGCCCACAGTCAATTCCATAAAAGACTGCTCTGTGTAACTGACATAATTTAGAGGCATTTGGGTTGGTTTGTTTTTACTTAGTTCATATTACAATGCTCTTTTTGGATATTCCACCGTCGCACATCTCCATGCTTCCATCTTCAGCACCATTTCACAATAACAACTTGAAGAGTGCTTCTTTTCATTCATTTAAAATTGCATTATTAAGTATAGTTACTTAAACTACAAAGTTCAGTATCATGACCACCAGAAAAATGTTAAACAGGTGTACAGTAACATTAGTCATTAACCGCCACTTCTTCAGTCTCAGTTTGAAGTCAGCTGATGCAGCCAGCTGTGCCATCCCATTGCTCAGATACTCCCTTTAATACAGATCTTCATACAGCATCCAGACAACCCCGCCACATACTTCACCTGTAGCAAGGACCACAGCTTACGCTGCCTCCCTTAGCTGTACACGGAGAGCCTTCTCTTTCAACCTCCCTATTCAGGCACCGAGGAAGGCTGGTATTCAGAACCAGCATCATCACCCAACCCACAGAGAATGGCTTTCAGTCTGGCACACAAGAGGTCTCCTGTAAGGACTAACACCAGCTGTCACCTCCCTACATCAGCTCAGAATCAACTAATTGAACATGTGACAGCAGGTTAACAAAAGCCCATCAGCATCTCTGCTGTTAATACTATGATCCCCCTATGACACGTCAATGGACACAAACAATTTGCTTCCTAAGATTCCCTTTCTCTTCCTGCAGAAGCCAACACACACACACACTTAAGAGGAAATACGTCCAAAATCCCCTCTGCCATCATACCTTCCCTTTAATGGGGATAGGCCAGAAAGAGTTAGGAGAGGTACCTGAAAAGTGTAACGTTGTTTCCTCCAATCCACTGCTTGGGAAGTACTGCAAAAATGGCAATAAATAAAAACAGTACAGGTAGATTTAAAGAGTAATAACTATCCCATAGGGTCTTGAAAATCAACCACATGTTAAAATCAGAAAAAATTCATTATGCTTAAAAGGCTAAGTTAAAAATACTTCTAAAAAGGTTATTATTCTTTTGTCAACTGCAGGGCCAAAAGACTAATGATAATTATTATATTTTTACTGTAATTCTATGGAAATTAATTTTCTCACCATATAATTAGGAAATGTTAGTTCTATGCACATATTTCCATAGTTATTTTAATTGAAAAATATGTTTAATACAAGAACTCAAAGCTTGACATTTTCTATTTTGAACAGATAAATTCAGTTCAACAGAAAGAAAGTAATTAGACTGGGAATTCTGGACATAGTCCAGATATCTTCTCAACCTCTGGCTAAGTTGGTCTTAATTTCTCAAGGCTCTGAAATATTATTAAACAATTACTTTTCATATGTCAAGCTTGGGATGAAGGAGGAACTCATGTCTAATTTAATATGAGATAAATAAACAGAATTAACTCAACCAGGACTTTAACCAAAGATTCTTGAGGAGTGACAGCATTGGCTAATATTCACAGTTCTATACTGTAGCAGTAAGGTGGAATTGCACCCTTTTCCAAAAAGTCTGTTTATTATTTGACAAACCGTACACATTGGGAACTGAAACAAAAGTAAGCATGTAGGGGAAAAAAACCCCACAACAAACAGCTAAGCATAGTCCTATAGCCACTGGACAACTTTTGGGTTCAGTTTCAGTCTTGGGTAAACAGAAGCTCGTTAGACAAAATAGCTCATAAACACACAAAAAAAACCCTTAAAAAAAAAAATCTTTTGTTCACACCATGTTACCAGGATCTTGTACAGCATCTTTGCTGTAGGCCCAGGTCACAGGTCATTAGAAGCTCAAGGAGGAGTCAGATGTCTACTGGGAATAGAATACACGTAATACTAAAAGTACTGTCAAATTTTAGAGAAGCCTCTAATTTAAAGAACCTCAAATCCAAATCTCATTATATAGGTATATAATGGTATACATAGACATATAATAGTATATACTTACTATCTAGGAGGTTGACAGACATTAGAAGGAACACAAACTCCTGATACGTAATCCTACTAACAAACTTCCTCTGTAAGACCTTGTATGTAAACAGGAGTGAGGCTCTTTCCAGCTTACCATGGAACAGTGGAGCACAGTGTGCTTCAAGACACACGCTATACTAATTGTTCTCATTAACATCAGTACCTTACGGCAGAGATTGAGTATGGTTCAGAGAATTACCCTAAAGCTAAACAGTGCTCATAAACTGTAACGTTGAAAATATTTCTATATTATTATTTACTCAAGCTTCCTTACTTTGCCATAACTAGCTGGGATATAAACAATATACTCAATAGTACAGCACTGCAGTTTTTGTGTTCAAACATTCAAATTGCCTCACTTCCAGGTCCTGTGGTTAGAAAAAAGTTAACCTTGCACTGCTCTCAGTAAGACACTGATTACATACAGTGACAAGCTCAAAATGAAAACAACTGCACAGGACAGAGGGTTTGTTTCCACGAACCACAGCACTAAACATAAACGAAATCCTGCTGGGAACATGTATCGGTAAACAGGAGTGTGTTTGACTCTCTACTCTGCATCTGTGACTGCGGGGGGTGGGGTAGGAAGGAATCAGACAAGGGTTTCAGTTTTATTTATTTTGCTGAATTACGGCTCCAGAGGTTAAAGTTAATGCAGAACCAGCATCCAGTGAGACCCTCTGTTTGCCCACAAGGTAGCCCGGCAGTAGTAACCATATGGCCTTCCCTATCGTCCTGCCACTGACCTCACAGTAACGGGTGAATCGCAATGCAAAGGACGAGAAGCAAACTAACCTCCACACTATCTCACTCTCCAGGGCTTTTCCTGCCCAAAGGTCAGGAACTGTGTCAAATTATTTACACTCCTGATAAAGAAGACTCAGTCCCAGGACTCTGCGATAAGATCATCACAGACTCTGTATGCAAGTTAAGCCTTTGAAGTCCCATAAACCAGAAGATAAAAAACTACATTTTCATATGCTCAGTGAGGAAAGCTACCATATGCAGATAACTGTTCTGCAGATATTCTGCTTTAGTCATTCGCTTCCCAGCGTCCATCTGAACATGATGTGAGCGTGAAATCCAAAGCCCACACCTTTCTGAGGGAGACCCTGAGCTGCCAGGAATCCTTACCACTGCTGGAATCAGAACTCTCTCCTACAAGACAGATGGGACCTACTGAGAAACCCGTCACATGAAAGTACTTGGAATGTGCTTCAAGCCACAGGAAACAGGAAGAATTCAGTATCGCTACTGATTTGTATCCCATGAAATACAGCTGGTAATACAGATTTACAGATATGCAATAAAGTTCAAAAGTGCATTTCATAGTTGTTTCATATTCACATGATCCAGAGCCAACATCCTAATTGGCAATGTTTTGGGAAATGAGAACTACAGCTTGAACCCCATATGCCAGTTACAGCTTACAACAGCAGAAAAGGAGATGGAGAATCTAGGAAGCTTATAACCATAACACTCACAACTCCATTTTTGAACCAGTAACGAACGAAATTATTAGTGATGAACCTCTGCGGTGCAATATCCAAAAGCAAAGGAGTTAAGCAAAAAAATTAAGTGTTAAACATACACATTATCTTTGATGGCACCAAAACCTGTATTTCATATACCCAAATTTCAAGTGGTAAGACTAAGTGTTCTGTCATTAAAATAATAATTTGCCCCCCAAACCAGCCCAAAACACAAATTTGTTTGTCTCCCATTTCATTTTGTCAGGAATGAAAAAAAAAAAAAAAGAGGGAAGTATTTATAAATATACACTTTATGCCCTGCAGTTTTATAATTTATGCATTAACCATTCTGGAATATTTTGGTCTGCTAATGTAAAATGCAGTATTATCTCACACTAAAGGAAAAAATGTGTTTAATGTAATTACACTGCACCTATTTCACTCCATAAACAGGAATATTTCCAACAGGAAAATCATTCTGTTGC
This sequence comes from Eurypyga helias, assembly GCF_000690775.1. NCBI lineage: Eukaryota > Metazoa > Chordata > Aves > Eurypygiformes > Eurypygidae > Eurypyga > Eurypyga helias. The sequence continues at coordinate 31,562 of NW_010274434.1, read as the reverse complement.
CATTATTGATAAATCAGCAATTATTTACTTAAATTGAATATAAAAAGTCAGTAAAAATACTGAAAAATCATGTTTTGCAAGCCTGCATATATTTTATACAGATGTAACATTTCATCCACTATACATAGAGTTTTTGGAAAGAAAACAACAAAATATTATTTGTGTGTCTACTTAAACAACAGTCTTATAAGACATCGCTTCGACTTCGAAATACTACTAAATATAACTGTGTGGACAGAGAGTACAATAGCTAAAAAATGATACAAGATATATTTTTTTTTTTAAATAATGAGGCATCATTTTTCATTATAAAGGACATACCATATATCCCACATATACTTATTTTGTAATTTCTCTTTCAATTAAAGGATTTTTGGACTCTATGAAATAATCTGTTTCCCACAAAAAATGCTGGACTGACAACAAAAGACAAAAGCCTCCTACTTTAAAAAACAAAAGAGTAACAAGAGAGTAAAAGCAGTGTTTAGTTATGATTTATACAACCTTCCATATATGCAGGTTTTTTAATTCAAGTATAAAACTGGTTTTGTTCTTGAGGGTGGTTTTTTACTTTTCTTTTTGCACTAGCAGGCACACAGTACTTAAAAAAAAAACAACACCCAAACTTAGTCTGTTTATTTGTTGCTGCTGTTGTTCAGGGTTATATACGGTTTTATCAATGGTTTTGCTTTATTTCCTAGAGGTATAGGGGGGACAGACAAGAAAAGCAAGCAAACCAGTCTTCTAGGTAGACATTTGACCAAAGTTTTGTAATCTCAGCAAAGAAACAGAAACATCAGCATGCAATGTACATGACTGATCACCAAAAGCCTCACAGTGAGCCTCCCACAGCTGAAGTTTGTTCACACAACACATTCAAATTATGTTTATGAATGATCCCAGTTCGAACAAACTTTTTTTTTTCCCATAAGAAACCTAAATGCACAGAACAGATTATAAATTGTTTGTACTGCTCAATCTCAGAAAGCAAGGATACTTTTCCCAAGCAGAAAGAAAACAAAAAACCCCTGATTTTAGGGAAATAGAAAATAAGTAAAAAGTATCAGAAGCCTAGGTGGGAGAGAAAAAGGGTGGACAAAAGGATGCCAGGCTTACAAGACCAGACAACAGAGAGAAGGACAGTGAGTGACAAGAAATGAGGAAAGAAGAATGCTGCTGCAGTTGAAAAGAATAAACAATGATCTAAAATCCAATGCCAAAGTAGGTATGATTCAGAAACTACTATGGACAAGGGAGTCGAGAAAAGCAAGCTGTTAACTGAATGAAGTGAGAGACTTAGACAAAAAGAATGAAAGTTGGGGAAAAAGTAGACATTGTAAACATAAAGGTGGTAGTTTGTACCAGAACTATTCCAGCCACTTGGAAGAGTGGGGAGAAGCAGAGAAACCAAGGTCTGCATGAGCAAGTAGGTGTTATGAAGGACAGAGAGAAAGAGGGTGAAACAAATTGATGCAGCTTTCCGAAAGCTAGGAAGGCAACTCCTGATTACATGAGAAGGCTGTGAATGAGACAGAATACAGGGGCAACACGCTCATGTTCTTTGGAGCAGAGCTGTAGCCTGGCTACAGCAAACCCCACATGTACACTGTGGCAAGTTAGGCAAGAGTGACAGTTTTGCCATGTTGAGATGGGACACTCTGGACATGAGATTGTTTTCTTCAAGACTGTCTAACACAATGTTCTCTAAGGCATAATTTAAAATTCACTTACTGCCAAAACACTGTCCTTCAAAAATACCCACTGCCTGACTATGCCAACACCAAACTGAAATCAAAACACCACAGACAAAATACCTTGCCAAAATACTCTTTTTCTGATGTCTTTTTCTTGTGAAGAATACAGAAATGGGTGTGTGACCTCTACCCACCACACAGAAACAGACTGAACTTGCAGAGTAAGTGAAGTCATGGCTCTACAACAGCCTAACTGCTGATTCTGCTCTGCCCCACTCCTACCTTCTCTTCTGCTCCCTACAGTAGTGTTACAGTGGTAATGCAGAGATCTGATAGAGGGAAAAATCCATCTGAATGTCAACATAGCAAAAAAACCACACCCAAACCAGACCAAAGGCAAAAAAACCAAAACCAACCCCTAAATAAAGCCACAAGAGTGGCTACTGAGGTCAAGGATTACCAATTATTAATGCCAGTTCCAAGGTTGGGGCAGGAACAGAGGGATGACTATGAAAGACCTGGGGAATCACAGGCCGGTCAGCCTCCAACCCTGAAAGGTGACTGAAAAACTAATCCTGGGAAGCGTTTCAAAGGACACAAAGGCCAAGAAAATCATCAGGAAGAGTTAGCATAGCTTCACCAAGGGGAAGTCATGCTTGACCAAGCTGATAAACTTCTATGATGAAATGACCAGCCTAGTAGATGGGGGGAGAGCAGTGGATGTTGTCTACCTGGGCTTCGGTAAGGCTTCCGACACTGCCACCCTCGACACCCCCAGAGAGAAGCTGATTAAGCACATGCTAGAAGAGCAGAGCATGGGCTGGACTGAAACTGCCTGAACAGCCAAGGGCAGAAGGTTGTGGTCAGTGGCACAAAGTCCAACTGGAAGGCAGGAGCTGGCAGTGTACCCCAAGCATCAATAATGGGTCCAACCCTGTTCAGCTCCTTCATTAATGATCTGGATGATGTGGCTGAGTGTACCCCTCAGTAAGTTTGCTGGTGACACAAAACTGGGAGGAGTAGCCAATGTGCCAGAGGGTCGTGTTGCCATTCAGTGTGATTTTGACAGGCTGGAGAAACGGGCAGACAGGAACCACAGGGAAATTCAAAAGGAAAGAGGCAAGTCCTGCTTAGCAGTAGGAGCTTTTACTCAACAGATTTGGATCCCTGGGCCCATAGGCACATCATCAGTTCACCATGACCCAAATATAAGCAGCTAACTGTGGTAAAGAAACACCTGGATCCACATACCTTCCTCCCCCACACTGATATCACTCTATACACTGCAGCAAAGACTTCATAACAGATCCAGCATGGCTGGTTTCCTGCATAATTTACAGAGCGACCTCATTCTGATTCTCAGAAGAGCATCCTGTGTCTGGCACAAACCATTTGACCATGCAGGTGAAGTTGTCCATCTCAGCAACAGTACCAGCAAGCACAGCACAAACCTCAGTAAAACAGTACCAGTTCATAGGTGATTCCAGGTTAAATCCATAACCGCCCTTTATAGCATCGGTATGCACCCAGGTCACAAAGTTGCTTCATTAAATTATGATGAGAGAACCCTGATCTAAACCGAGGATGAGAAACAAGAGTCTGCACTGAATACCTGTTCAAGGTCTTTTGTTCTTAGATAAAAGCACTTTCACAGACACCTTCTTCTATGATCCCTCAAACCCAATCAACAACAACTTCTATTCCACAAGCCTGTGCCCTAAGGACCCCATCTCCTTCATCAGCAAGGAAGGTATTCTCACTTCACAGAATTCTGTTAACCCTTTCCAGGCTACACTTGGCTGTCATTTATTTCAATGGTGCTAACTCAGTCATGACAGCAATTCCGGGGTGACTGCACACGTGGTCCAAGTAGGAAAGAAACAAATGAGACTGCATTTAACAGCTCCACATTCACAACTCTAAAGAACAGTACAAGCAAGCATGTCCAGCTCTTCTCCTAATTAAGACAATTTGGTCTTTATTAGATTTCTGTGGTCATCAGCATATATAGGGTAATTGACAGATGTAAAAGGGTTCTTTTTTTGGTTTATTTTTGTTTGGTTGGTTTGTTTTTTTTTTAAAAAAGATATTATCAAGTATCTTTTAGAAATAGAGATTATCTGGATAACACCAGAGGTAAAGAACTTTTGGGGGTGGCCAGACTCATGCCATCAGCAGTACACACAGCTACGTGCTTTGATGGAGAAAAGTCTAAGCCCTGTAATGACAGGCAGACTTCTACCCATTCTGGGATGATGTAGCTGAGGTCAGTATTTGGAAAAGACTCTTTTTTTTTTTTTTAAACTGGGAGAAAAGAAAGATAAGCCTATCAGTGTGACAGAATTCCCCTGAACATATGGATGATGGTCATGTAAGACAACTGCATGCTAACACACGTCCCATCGTCACAGGCTTCATTCTAAAAAGTCTGGCTAGATGTCTCACAGCACGTGAAACAAAAAGCAATACTCAACAGGCCTCAGCCCTGCAGAATAACCATCCAGCAAGAAAATCATTTCAAAATTGTAAGGAGATAGGTGATATTCCTTACAGTGAAGGCTAACCCTTGTCACCTGTAGCACACATATCCCTGGAGGGCTACAGCATACCCGTGCTGAAATTACCCTTTGCATCAAATCTTAGAACACAACACCGCATACTATACAGCCATACGAAAACAGGTCTTGCTGAGTTATTGCAATATTGAAAATGTGCAATGGCAGAAAACCAGGCTGAATTACCCACCTCAAACCAAGCTTGGGAGGAAGTGCAGTACAAAACTAGCAGCTAAAGCCGCAAGCAGGAAAGCAGCCTGTGCCATTTTTGTTCAGCCTGTCTTGTCACTATAAAAAGCCCTTTTTCTCCCATATCACTACTAAAGCACTTGGAGGGCACTTTCTCTTTACTGCAGGTGTTACAGAAGAGCAGCAGATCATGAAGACGCTGGAAGAGTTTTTCCACTTCAGAAAAATGCAGTGTATTATTTTTATGTACCCAAACAACATTGCTTTTAGCATGTAACACCTACTCCTGTACTTCTTTAAACAGTCAGAATAACAATCAACCATATCTCCCACAATGAACAGTGTAAATACCCTCGCATGAAACTATGCTAGTGAAAAATTAATTTCCAAATTTTCAAAACAATCTTATTCTCCACACTGATGAACTTAAATATACACTTGTAAAAACAACGTCCCACAGAAACAGCCTAAGATCCATGTTAGTATTCCTGTTATACAACCAGAAAATATAGTACTAACTGAAAACCGAAGATTTAGCTAGAATTAAAATTCTTTACAACACACTAGAAGACAAAGAAACTTAGATTTGCACAATAAAGAGTACAGGCAGATTGGTGGTGGAAAAAGGAAGAACTTAGTATCTACTCTACAAAGTAGGTCACCTAAAAAAAAAAAAAAACCCACAACTAATGTTCCTGACAGAGACATTATGGCACTCTTTTTGTAGGAGATAAGTTCAGGAAAAAGTATTTTTACTGCTACATTTATTACTTTAAAAGTGGTAGTTCTAAGAAGGAGCAATCCCATTGTGCAAGGCATAATAGGAATACGTAAGAATGACTGGTCTCTGCCCAGAAAAAGCTTTCAGCCTGAATGGTAGATGCTATATTATAGCACAGACTTGAGAAAGAGGGTCCCATGCCTTTTTACAGCAAATTATGCCAGCAAGAAGAATACAACATATCTCAAAATAGAAATTCATGTTTTATCAGCCTAAGTGCCCTGTTTTACAGTAACCGTAACGTCCTGGTTTAAAGTAACTACAAATCAGAAGACTCAAGTGGACATTTCCATGATACTTGAATGCAAATGTTTGTACGTACAAATGGGCAGAGTTAGCTCTCACACCACTGTTTTCTGAAAACTGAGACCCTAACTAAGAAGGCACAGCTGGACAAAGTTTGGCTAAAACCATCTTTCTGTTAGTGCTACCAGCACTCACCAACTAAATACTAGCTAACAAACAATACATTCTGCAAATAATCCTAGAAATTAGGTCAGAGTGAAATTTTTCACTCAAATAACATTGATAAAACCAGAAATCTGATCCTGTTTAGGAGAAAATCAAAACTATACTGAGATTCCAGGCATTAGCTTTGACTGAAATAGTTGAAAAAAAAGTTGAAACGGTGTCAGAAGAACATTCTGTGGAAAGAATTGTTTGCTTTCACTGTTCAAAGAAAATAAAGTGTGTTACAAAAAATGTTTGGTGCTTTTTTTCTTACACCTGGTAAGGAAAATATTAAACATGGCACAACCTTAAACACATTTACACAAAAAAATTGAGATCTATGAAACTACGTGACTTTAACTTAACCTTTACGTTTTTCTGGTGTTTCTTTTGCCAGAAAGTTTCAAACAAACCAACCAAAACCTTACTCTTTTTCTGTGGGAGTAAAATACATTATTTAGCACTGGCGTAAAAAGTGTTTAACTTCGTATAAATCAGTCACTTCTGAGCATAGTATGCTGTAACATGATGCAGGAAATAAGATAGGAACCACTTTCTTTGTCTAACAACTTCATATCAGACCACTTTTTCACTATTCCATTTATTTTCCAATGAAGAACCACCTTACTCTTTTTCTGTGGGAGTAAAATACATTATTTAGCACTGGCGTAAAAAGTGTTTAACTTCGTATAAATCAGTCACTTCTGAGCATAGTATGCTGTAACATGATGCAGGAAATAAGATAGGAACCACTTTCTTTGTCTAACAACTTCATATCAGACCACTTTTTCACTATTCCATTTATTTTCCAATGAAGAACCAGTTTTTTTTTTTTCGGCATTCTGCTGTTTTATCTTTGCTTTGTTTCTCTCGGGTTGTTCCTTCCCTTTTTAAGGAGAGGCGTGTGTGGGAAGCACAACCCAGCAGCCCTGAAGTGATATGAAACATTTGCCTGTTGACTCCGACAGCAAAGCCCCTTTAAGTACATTCTGCATAAACAGACCTCTAACAGTCTTGCAATTATCAGTAATTTGAATCGTGACCAAAGCAAAGGTTAACTTGGAGTAAAAGAAAGCATGGCAACTAATTAGTATGTCAAAGTAGCACTCTCTCTTCTAAAAGAGTTAATGAAGCTTAGGAAGGGCACATGTGTGCCTTTTGTTGTCCAGGCCTGCCCGTGCGGCATGGTGCCGCCGAGTTCGCATAAGACTCCTGGTAGGTGCCAGGCTCTCACTGGCTCCTGGCTGCTCCCGCCAGCGTCCGCTCCTCCTCAGCACCCCAGCTCGACCCTGCACCCCACGCCGATGCCACGAGGCACCTAACTGTAGCCAAGGATAGCCAGCCCCACAACGAGCTCCCAACGTGGCAGCAAACAGCACGGATACAGGGTGAATGACAAGGTTTTCCTGTTTAGGCTCATAACAACCATCACTAATTAAAAAAAAAATAATTAAAATAAAAACCCCACCACATACACACAAAAAAACCCCAAACAAGCAAACAAAAAAACTCCATCCCCAAAAAATCTCCCTACCAAGAAAAACTCTTTACACTGCCATCCTCAATGTCTGTGCTGCTGTTAGCATAAGAATATGCTAATGACCTTCCAGCCAGCTAACATCATAAGCTGCAGACTGACAGTGACAGCTTCAGACACTAACAATAAAATAGGTTTTCTCTGTAATGGATAAACCTTTTCCTATCCTCCTCCTCAAACAAGTTTCTTATTTACACTATGGCTTCCACCTGGAAAGCACCAGCACATAGTCCGATTCTGTTGCCTCGAAGAACTTACCCATTTTGCTTTTTGAGAAATGAGTACGTTATAAAATGAAAAATAATCTAGCAACTTCAAATTACATGGAAGTCTACACCAAAATATTTGCCAACAGCAAAGAAAAAAAAAAACAAGACCCATGTGAAATAGTGTATGTAAGTATCTTTTGGGAAGAGTGATTTTACAGGTAAAGAATGAATTACTCGTTTCTATGTCCATATAAAAATCTGTTAGTTTTAAGACCACTAAATAGTCTTTGAAGGCTAAATTATTTACTTATGTAAGTCTGTTAATCTTCCCATTTTCATTACATTAAAAAAATAAAAGGTAGATTTTTTTCAAAGGGCTGCAAAAGAGAAACAGTAATTTCCCCCAGACTCAGGGTTCAGTCCTTTTCTCCAGAAAGCAAATTGGGACTATAAAACTCTGAGCTGTCATATCCTTGCAGTATCACTCCTTCCTTAAGGAAGAAACCCTCAAAAATTAAACACCAGTTATGGTAAGTTCAAAAAGCACCAGAGAACCCCAAACAAACGTTCTATCTCTTCTGACTCATCAGGAGAGCACTCACTTCCCTCAGAAAACGTCACTCCTTCTGATTAGTTCACGTTTGACCATTTTCAGCGGTCTATTCTTTCTCCACGGATGTCTGCACTTACACTGCGACACTCAGAATTCGAACCTGCCAAGCAGGTGTCTACCTGCAAATACGTTACTCAGGACAGCAGGCATTCCCATCGTCATTTTCATGCTTTAATTACCAGAAGTATCAACTGGTCTTACTAATCATCAACTGAGAAATCCCTATTCGCATGATTTTCACCCACTGAAAAATGAAAGATAAATACTCACCAAGACTCATCTCTTTGGATAACAGGTGAGCTTGCTATGAACATGTGCAAAGAGGAACTTGACTGAGAAGTGCACCTACCTACAATCAAAAATCACTTAAAAGCGTTTTTTTATGAGCTGGGACAAAGAACAGCAGAATTGAACTTTTATAAAACAAAAGTAGTAGAACAAAATTGAATTTTTCAAAACCTGCAAACACCCTTTTGTTGGGCAAACTGCACGCTTAAAAGATTCCTATGCACGTAAGACTGGCAGCAGTATTAGCTCCAGGAGGTACACACATTTTCTTCAAGAATTTCTCCAAAGAACATGTTCAAAGCAAAGGTTTTCAGCCTTTTTCATAAGGTATTTGCATGCCATCCAAATTCAGAAGAAAGATTAGGGTGCCTAGAGAGAGATAACATTTTACTATTACAATATACTCCATGTAACTCCTGATACACATCCCACACAAACCTCATCAGGTGTTCAGGGAGTAAGCAGCTGACTGCCACAAGTGTTTCACACATCTTCCAGTTTTAATCAGTTCGGCATGAAAATTTGACACTGTTTGTAATCACACAGACACATAACACACTTCGGAGAGCTTTAAGATCCCAAAGCAACATGTGAGATTAAGCTAGTCACACATTACTTCCCCTGCAAAAAGCAGAAATAAAGGTGGTTTAGTCAGGTTTCCTCAAGACACAAGGCTTACATAATTATGCCAACCATTTTTTTTTCTCCCTTCCCCCATCCACACCACCTCCACTAACCTGGGAATCTATTGGCCAGTTTCAACTAAATTTCAGAAGTCTGGGATCTCAAAGGATTTCTATGGGCCTTGTGAAAAACAGAGGACAGGTAAGGAGAGAAATACAAGGCCCCTTTTGAAGTGAAGGCTACGGTGTGACTTAGCTGCTTGGCCTGCCATCCAAGCACATACACACACATTTTTTGGAGCTAAGTCCAAGAGGACTACCATTTTCCCACTGGAGTCCAGGGGGGAAGGGAAGAAAGATGACAAGTGTAAAGTGAGAAAGTGAGAAAGCGAGCGCATACAGGAATCGGTTTGAAACTCTACAAAAGGAGTGTGATGGACACTAGAGTAAGGGTACTGCTATGAAGGCGGCACAGGACACTTGTGGGGAAACTGGAGTTGGGATATCAACCTGAAGAAAACAAAAAAAGGGCTTTGTTCTGCCATTTGTGGAACAAGCTACTGGATTTAATTGTCCAGACATACAGAATTCAGTAACACTGACAGAATAGTCAGAGCTTCATTACGTTTTAAGCCACTGCACACACGGAAGCACAGCTGAGTGAACAGCAGCAGGCATGAGCGTTTTGCAGTATGTGGCAAGCTTTTCAAGAAAGTAAAAACCTATAAAGACTTCAGGATATTAAGCAGCTTTAACTCACAAAAGCTGACAACCTATTTTTTAATTATCGCAGTCCTGCTAGTTTGAAGGACGACATTCATCCAGCACCCTGATCATCATCTTTTAATAATGACTGCACTGTCAGCTAACACTTCCGCCTACACTATCCTTGCCCCATCTCCTTGGAACACCAAGAGATCACGGGAAGCAAGAACAAATCAAGATGCTGGGTTTGCCCTACAGGCCTAAAGATCCTGACAGTGTAGAAGACAAAGGGCAGGCTGATTCCAGAGCTGCAAACTCTCTACCAAAAGGTCTGTAAGACCTCCTAAAAGAAAGCATCCCCACCAGATCCTCAAGACGACGGGGAAAAAAGAAAATAACACCCATTCCCTCACATTCTTCGCAGAGCCACTCAAACACTGTATGCTCTTTGAGACATGGAAATCTAACCCTATGCATATGCATTGTGATATCGCCTAATTAGGTGATGATATATCTTCCCTCCCCCAGGACCTTCGTATTCCAGGAGAGTGGAAAATTGGACTGAACAGTAAGATCTGGTCTGGATTCAGATACTTCTGGGAGAGCCAGTTTACAGGGCAACCAAAACTTGCATTCCAGATTCTGGCCACAGGTCAAGATGCCCCCGGATTTGGTGCAGTGAATATGGAATATCCACTTAGAAAGTTTCTGAACTGCTCAGCTAAAGGCTCGGAACATACAGTCATTCACCATGTTTATGCTCCTTAGTCTCTTCCCACACTAAAACCAAGCACCAGATCCAGAGACCGCTGAAGTTAAAGAACAAACAAACAACTTCAGTGATTTTAAGGGATGTGGACATGGTCCTGGGAGATGTTTGCAAGAAAAATATCTCATCATACAAAAATATCACAGTTGAACTTCTCTTAGGAACAGAGACTTGTACATAGACAGACCAAAAATTCCTTTATATCCATATTCCGCCAAAGGCATCCACAACAAATTAGAGGTCTGAACACTTACACAGAGGTGTAAGTTTTTGGGGCAATGTTTAGATTCTCATTAGAAGAATCACTAGAAAAAACATTAATCACATATAGAAGTAGAAGCTGGGAGACTAGCTAGAAGCCTTATGATCTCCTCTGATTCGAGTTTACGCAGAATTTAAGATCCAATCAAAAGTATAAAATGAGTGTCACCAAGAAACTCCTTTAAAAGACAACACATTCAGCAGCAGCTGACAAACTGGAAAATTTAAATCCTCATTGTAACAACTTTACCTGAAAAACCTAGACACGAGTGAATAAACAGCTCAGCTCCCAGCTTGTCAGCTCTTCTGTCAAATTGACACCTAGCATTTCAGTTTGAAAAAAAATCTTTCTTTAAAGACACATTTGTTTCAGAGAACTTTACTCCCAATGTTATAATTTCAATGTATTAACTATAAACAACGTAATCTCTGCACTGAAAGATTGCCAGTTATAGCTAAGTTACTGAGCCACTGACCTGAACACTCTCATGTGCCTTCTTGTTGTTGTATTCAATTTATTATGAGCAAACTCAAAACTAGTAAGAGTTCTTTCACTAGCCCAACAAGATAAAAATGAGCTATCTTGGGATATTACTATATAGATATAACTATTTGAAATGTCCTGCTTCCCCTCTTCATTAAAGACTTTTTAAATAAAAGAGCCTCATATTCATCTTCATCTAAAACCACACAGTGTCAGTTACCTAGATGAGAAACTGAGCACTCAAGCCAGAGAAAGAAACAAACACCCCTGAAGACTCCAGAAGCTTCTTAACTAAGTTACAATGCATGAACCTGAACAGAATCTTTGTTTCTGCCTTTGCTTTGCCCAGCGTAATGACATACAGCTGTATTTGTGCTGCTGAATATTTACATAAAATGTGCCTGCAACCTATGTAAGATAAGCAATGCATTTTGCTGTTGGAACATTAACTTTTGGCTTTTCTGACCTGTGTGTTCAAAATGTTCCGCCTTAATATCCCCCTCATTTTCCTTGCCCTGAATATTTGCACACACAGCCTGCAGACCTGTTTCGTGTTTGCAATGCTAGAATTCCTAGCTGCACTTTGATCATGGCCCAGCGAGTGGTAATTTTCTACCTTGAGCATGTCAGCCTAATAAAACGAACAAACTGTTCCCAGTCTCAGAGATTCGAAAACAAAAAATCCACAGTTGCCAAAGTTACCTGCTTCTTATCAAGACCCATGTTTGGCACCACATGCATTTGATTCATTCATCATTGTCAGTGCACACACACACTAATTATTTCAAATTGTTTCCTCAGGCAGAGGTCTAGGACAAATGCAAGCAAGCCAAAAATAGCAGTTATGAATAATTGTGCATAATTTACCTCAAGGCCTGGGCCAGTCATCATTAAAACTTCTTGCCACCTGTGATCCAGGCTAATTGTGGACTTCAAATTAGTTCAAGATTACTTTTTTTTTTTTTAAATACAATGCCAACATTTAACCTTTCTATTAATAGTTTTCTGATGCTTTAAACTTTTCCAGTAAAATGTCAACAAGATTACTCCTTTTCCTTTGTTTTTAACAAGGAAAAAGAAAATCCACCCTAAAGATTTCCAGGAGAAGAAACATGTATCATACCAAAAACTAAGTGTCCTTACCACAGATAATTCCCAAACACTCCTCCAGTGTGGGAACCCGGTACAGATGTTTCACTTTAAGAGACAACAGAAAACACGTAACAGTAGCCAGAGCTGTCAATGCACAAATTACAAGCATTGCTTACTCGGGGAAAACCATCTCTGAATTCCTCCATTCAAGTACGAATACACAACCATCAGACCTCTCAGGAACGATAAATACACCAGTGTTCATTAAACAGCCTAAGACATGCAGTCTTACAAGGCCAGCAAAGTTATGAGATCTTTTAAGCTAACATATGCTTATGTACTTCCTGACTCAAGACAATAAAATATATCAAAAGAGGCAATTTTTTTAAGTTACATTCAGTAACAAAATATAAGATATTAATAAAAAGGAAACACACAGATGTAAACATGAATTCAAGGTGACTTCTGGACAACTACTTAAAACATTAATTAGAAATAGCTCTTCTAATAAATCATATGTTCCTTAGACATTAATGGATGAAGTTTACATGGTCTGATCAGTTCTGAAGCTGACACAAACCTGCATCATCAACAGACTTTTGACAGCAGCCAAATCAAGTTGGTGTGTATTAAGTTGGAATTTACTAAGTTTCCCTTGAGGAGAAGAAAAATCAAAGCTTGCATTGCAATTCTTTCCAGTATCAGATGCTTTGGCATCTCCCCCTGAGTTAGAAAGACACCTTCCCTGGATGTCTTTGCACCACATTGTACTGGGGC
>NW_010274434.1:0-18504 GCF_000690775.1 Eurypyga helias | reverse complement strand
TGAACTGTATGGAGCAAACTGCATCTTTCTGACCCTCAGATAAAGTAAACTGAAAGAGCGTGGGAATGCTAAATAATGGATATGGAAAAGGGAAGAACACAAACTCACTTCCCCTATAGGGTACCCTTGTGGCTGCAGTGTTATTAAAAGTCTTTTATGTAGTTGACACCTCTCGTTTGACATTCCAGGTATAAAGTGATTATCATCAAGACATTTCATAGCAGAAAATAATGTTAAGGAACTTTCATTTCTCTGTCTTGCCACCTTGCCTACGTTATGTCCCAATTCCTAGGCACATCTGCAGTTTTACATAACAAATTTCCTGCTGCTGAGAGAGATGATACTCATGTCTGATCTCAATTGTGTCAAATAGAGTCGTGGCTGGTTCACTATTACGGATCTTACACTACTGAAGTTTGTTATTTACCCAGTCTACTTGTGTTTGTTATGAAGAGTAAGGAATTGATTTAAAATTTGTAGAATAGATGTCTCCAGGTCCTTCAGGACTGAATTAATGCAACCACAGTGGACTAAATTTCCATAAAGAGAAAACAACGGCATAAACTCATCTTTTAGCTGTTTTCCATCCATCACACACACACACCTCCAATGGGAGGCACAGACTGCTAAATGCTCCTCAAAGCAGACTGATTTTTATTGTGAATAACTTGAAAACCACTCTAATGACCAAGGCTTCCTAATAACTAGAAGCAATAGGTAGTACAAATAGCAGTAATCACGATTTTTCTGTGCTGCCACCATACATGAAGTTTACAATTGACATACACACACAGAAACTAGTGTCTAGGTCACATGCACAACAAAAGAATATTAGTTGTGGAATGTATGCATGCTAGGCACTCAACAGCATAAAGAATGAAAGGTGTTCAGAAGGAACTAACTTTGTTTTGCCTTTCTCACACTGTGATTTTTAAAGCTGCAAAAACAAATTCAAAAATACAATTTTTCTAAAATGAAATTTACAAGTTCAATTGGACAATGAGTAGCATTTATGCTGAAATTGGTTATTTAAACCTTAATCTAGCCTAATCCGATTTTCTGTAAGGAATCTATCATTCCTGCTTCCTATATAAATCAGTGTTTTACCATTTTACTACACCATATTTCTAATTTACCACAGCTCAGTGCGACTTCATCTTTGTGTACAAATTGGATGCAAGCAATTAACAAATCGTCAATAAACCATTACTTTCAAAGAGAACTACTACTTTTCAAACCCTTTACATGATCCACCAGATTCACTCCAGTGGTCCCCTTCCAACCACTGTTAATTCAAACACTCCCCATGAATAGTCTTTTGACCTTCTTTCACCACTGACCATCACTTATTGCAGGTGAAAAACCTTTCCAGATTCCTTCCAATGATACCTATGTTTCCATTAATTCAAAACTAGGAGACTGACCAGTGAGTTTGCTTTCGACTATTAGAAATATAAAGTGATCAACAATGGCAGAAAACACAAAGAAAAAACAGATATGGCAACTGGGGAGACTGAAGCAAGAACCAGGAGTTAGAGAGCTATAAATTTTTGCTAAACACAGCAACACCAAAATGATCACACGACAGCTATTTAAAGAGCAAACAAATACAAAAGGACTTATTTCATGCAATTCACCAGGGCAAAATTCAAAAAGCATTCATTAAAAAAAATTCCCATTAAGAAATAGGAGACTGATTATCAGCAAATAATTTGTAACAGCGAGAGATGTAAACCCCGCTGCAAAAAGACCTCCTCGAGGAACTCTATTAGCTGGAATTTTAAAATTAGGCTGAACAACATATAAGGACATGTATTTCAGGGATCCAACCAGCTCATCTAGGGTATGGAAAGATGCCCTTTCAAGTGTCTTACTATCCCAGTTTAGATGGATTTATTTTGCTCCTTCGCATGATACCTGGTTAGAAGGTCTGAAATGAGAAAAGTACTAAGAAAGCCAAGCACTAAGACCACCTGCATTACTTCAAACAACAGAGAAGAGCCTGAATTAGGTTTTAATAAATAGCTTATTCCAGAATATTTACACGCTGACTGCTAAAGAGTATAAGTAAGGAAAGCAGTCTTTTTTCTTGCAGTTACATACTACAATTTCCCTACTAAAAAAAGTTAGAAAACAGCCTAATACCATCAAAAGCACTTAAGAGTTGATCACAACTCTTAGAAAATTATTAGCTTCTCTCCAAGAAACCCAATATAACAAGACTTAAATAGTTAAGGTAGACTACTGAAAATGTAGATACTAATAAAATTTCCACTAATCTTACACGTATTGCTGCAGTAGCTCTATGGCTGATAAGGTGGAACTATTACCAATCAATCCTTAGGGGAATGGTTTTGACACTTGTTTGCATTCTCCCTACCCAGGTGGGGGTCTACAAGGCTGGAATATCCAGTTACGGCCTCAGTTATTTTAACTCTTTTCTACCCACAGAATCCTTTTCCATATTTTATGTACCACGTACCCTGAGAGAGATGCAAAGGTAAGTTGAAGACACATTCTCTGGTATTACTTTTTACAGCAGTGTTGAAATACAATTCTGCTGCTTGAAGGACTACTTCACTCTATCATGTTTTTCCAGAACAGTCGGGTGAAAACACCCTGCTGTTGATCCAAGCACACACACGCACACTGTTCTCAGTCACAAGGTCTCACACCACTCCTGGAGTAGCACAATGGGCAAACACTTCATAGCAAGGTACAGCGCTCCCTGCTCTTCTGTACTACCAAGTACTTTTCCCCATTATAAAAGTTATTAACGGAGTTATAAAACTCTGAAGACTCCAAGGCAAAATGAAAGGAGGGGGAAAAAAAAAAAAAAAAAGACATAATCAGCCTTCATACTGGTCTCCAAAAAGTTCTCCTGTTTCTGATCCAGCTGTTCCTTTTCAATCTAAAGCTGTTTCTTATAGTCCTCTCAGTGCTCATTTTTAGTACTAGAGTTACCTACAAATATTTTATCCCTGGTTTATTACATCCAGATATTGTTTAGCAACTAATGAAATCTTACTATAAAACAAGATTAATACAATAAGTTATATAATAAACTCCACTATAACATCACAGTCACCTTAAATAAATTACTCTCAGAAAATTTCACCAAAATAAAACACATTTGGCTTTTCAACTACAGTGGCACCGATACTGCTGGATTTTTTCCCCCCCCATACACTTCATTTGTTTCTCCAGACAATGCTTCTCTCAAGAGGTTTTATTTCATGTCTCTTCAATGCTACATCCTCAAATTATTTGTCACAAAACATCTGCTTTAAGTAAACCAATATTTGTTAAAAAAAGATAAATCCTGTTCATTGCATTTGCACAAATTAAAAAAATGAGACAATGAAGTACCAGGTATTTATGACAAACTGGAACAAATTCAGAGATGCTGTGAACTCTGGTGTGAGTTACACATAGTGAAATACGTATAATTCAGGGTGAAAAAGACTGGCTGACGTTAAGAAATAAAACCACAGACTACCCCTCCATACCCCCAAAACACCCCAAAATGGATGGCTGCTTTACTTCATGATCATACAACAGCCTGCAGTACAGTTTTCTGGGAAAGTCTGGAAAACTTTGCATTCCAATTGTTCGTTGCACTGCTGCTTCTATTTGCCATGGCCACAGGCACAAACGTACCCAAGCACTGCCTAAGGAGAGGCCTAAGGAAGTTGATGTGGGCACCGGAGAGCCCTGCGCAGTAAGCACAGAGCAGGGGGTACCGGACAAAGTGACAACGCCCCGTCTATCACTCACATGCAAAATTTGTCAGTGTTTGACCTTCAATTGTTTCAAGCTTTTTCTTTTTTTTTTATCTGCAAGCTCATTTTCTGTTTTCATATTTCCACGTGCATGCTGCAGTTCCTCAGCACAGTAAATCTCTCTTTTTGGGGGATATATCATCTCTTCAATATCCTGCCCTCTCTTATCACACTGCAGTCCTCCCCTGTAATATACTGCCCATAAATTTTTCAAATGATGTAAACTTTGGCAGCTAGGGATGTGATTGAAATACAACGTTCACTATTTTGCTCCTACACAAATATTCTATGGAGGTTCACGTTCATTCTTTACAGTAACATCTGGGTCATGCAAATATAAAAAAAGGCAAGAAAATTATTTTAGTCTCAAATGCCAAGTCATGAAAGTCCCAACACCAAAGATGATCCCTTTTCTGGTTTCCTCTGATTTATGATATACAGTTATTTGACCATGAAAAGAGATGCATAAGCATTGTCAGTCAAATACCTATAATTAAAATGCTAAAACTCAAGAATGTGATGTGGCACTGTGACAGCTGATAAATGTAGCAGCCATAAGCATATCATGTGCCTGGCATACGGATCACACAGCACAAATGAAAACTAAAATGAAATACAGCTTTACTGAGGAACCCAAAGTGTTACACAATACTGTTTAAAAACGGACAGTAATCCACAATCCTCCGTGGTAAAACGCAGCTCTTAACAAAATGATTCCACTCACCCACGAAATATTTAATTTTTGCCCCTTTTTTTCAGCTTTTTGCTGGGACAATTCCACCAAATTCAAACACTTGAATTTGTTCAATGGAAGCTCTGTCCTGTGCCAATTCCAGCTAAGCTTGTACCTACTAAAGGAATGGGATGTCTTTTGAATTTTGCAATCTATTTTTCATGTCCCCAGCTTCCAGGTACCACAGTATTCCACACTGTGCAAAACCCCATGGTACAGTCTGTATCACAGAAGCTCAAAAACTTGGATTTTGCTGCAACTTACACATTTTGACAGTTCTGTAGAGGTGCCTATGGAAACAGCTCACACAGGAGGTTTCTGCAGCTGTAGGTCCAATACCCTACTGAACTGAGTTAATGATCCCAGTGAAGCACCCTTGAACTGTAGATTCCTAGTTAAATTTAATCAACAAAAAAGCCTACCTGAGGCGCTTTATGGTATGCAATCTGCTATTTACAAACACCACAACAAAATATTATCTTGTAGTTTACAATGTGTCAAACCACACGATTAAAGAACAGCTTCCCAAAACGCCATTCCAGAAAAATCTGAAAATCAAGTCCAGGGTGCGAAGCAACAACAGTTACGTAAGTTAACTGGTCTCCAAACATCAAGACTTCATATTTCTGAGACATGCTTAACGATACAGTAAAAAATTCCAATTCAAAGTTTAAGGGCTCTGATAAAAACTCCATACTTCAGTAATTTTACCACTTGTACCAAGTGTTTAACTCTTATTTTATACCGCAGCAACTGGCACAAAGGACCATCAAGAATCACAAAATCATTTACTCATTGAAAATTACTGCCTTATTCACCTTCTTACACATCCAGAACAACCTTACGCTTTTATGCCTGGCTAGCACTTCCTTTCTTTCTACCTCCCCCATCCCCCGCAAACAAAACACACCAGTGAGACATCTAGCAGCCACGCAACTAACAAATTTTCTCGTTATTTATCACTAAATAGCACAGACTACTAATTTCATTTCAGAAGACAGCGATACTTATGTTAATCAACAATGTGCTTATGCCTTAAAAAAAAAGGGGGGAGGGGTGAGGATGTGGGTGTTTAATCGTTAGGATGATCAACCCTGTAAAATTACTCTGACATAAAGAAGTACTAAAACAACAGAAAAACTTTATTAAGTTAGGATTCTAGCTGTTACTACACTTTCACCCACTTAGATTTAGTGACTGTCTGGGAAGAAAATGTGATTTCGTGGACAATACTCTAAAATAATCATTTATTCTGGTTATATAGTGATGTAACCACAGCATGAGAGCTGTTCCTCACTATCAGCACACTAATGCTACAGTAAAATGTAGTAGTACTGAGATTAGATTTGCACCCAAAGAATTTCCTATTAATATTTAAATCAACAAAGAAGAAAAAAAAATATCACTAAAGCATGCACTCACACACACATATTCGAACCTCTTCAGGCACTATGATTATAGCTGCTACTGAAATTGTGGTGCAGCCCTGGAAAAGCTCATTGCAAATTACCTGCCAGTCACAGGCACATTCTGTTCTCATGACTTTTGTATCATAAATGGATTTACTTTAACGCCACTGGAAGACTCAATACTGTGAGTTCACAGAATGGTCAGTGAAACTACTTCAGTACTCCACCCTTTAGTAAGACGTGAACCTAAAAAAGAAACATTCTATAGTATATTGAATCAATTCAGATTAGAACTGTTAAATTGATGTCACCTGCCACTGCAAGTTACTTGTGTACAACAGTAATAGCTTCTTCTTTTCCCTCAAGAAATATTGAGATGTATTACTACATCTTCCTACTAGATATTAGGATACGAGCAGGCTCGTGATAGGGAGCATCACTCACTGTCTATTAAAACCAAGTTGCCACGGTCAGAAATACTAAGAATCTATGCCTGACAAAATCGATAATTTTTTTTTCCCCCACTGCACACAATATTCCTACATCTCACCTGAAATCGTTATTTAGTCTGAAATGCCCACAGTTTCTACTAAGAAAGTCCAACCATTACAGAACATTTTTACATGTGACTATTTGCCTTTACATTGCTGACAGACACTATCGTGTGTTTTCTATTTCTCTATGAAAGTAATACTTGAGAGACATTTATACGGCTACTCTGGCAGCCAGCCCCTTAAAGCAGATCTGAATGGATCTAAGGAATACCCAAAAGCTTTGAATACCTCTACAACAGTTTTCCTACACCTACAAGCATGAAGAAGACAGAGGTAAAATAAAAATGTGACATTAAACTGAACACTGTATTCATGTCCAAATGCTGCCTATATGGCAACTTAAAATTCCAAAGTTTATAAAATAAATCACATTTATGTGGTTTGCTGACTTTTCAAAGCAGCTATTTGAAACTATTCAGAGCCGTGGGACAAAGGCAATGGACCTAACAGAGAGAGAGTAGAGAACATAGAGCAAGTAAACCGGTCCATGGTAGAGAAATTAATCGCCTAGATTTTAACTCTGCATACATGGTGATAATTTATACATATAACCACTCAGTCTTGTTTTGTTACTCAGACTTCAGAAGCAAGGTATTTAGTGAAGACATAACTTCTCAAATATAAGTTTGGAGGAAAGTGGGCCAGGCCAAATCCTCTTATGCCAGTGAATCCAAACTAGTTGTTCAAAACAGTAAGTACAGCAAGATCAGAATGCTCGCTTCTCTCTTCATACTGTGAAATAAAAACATAGGAAGTAGGGTAATAAGGAATAACCTTTATTTTAAGAGTGATAAGAAAGCAGTCAAAGTCTGGAAGACAGATATTACACTGCACATTGTCAATACACTGCAGTGCAAGATCAATGATTATCAAGTTATTTTCACATTCACTCTTGCACCATAAATCATAAATAACGTGATATCAATACAATAATCTGGACTGTAGCCTTCATTTGCATTTAACTGAATTTTTTAATGCTTTCTTTAAGAACCCTAACCCTAATCCTTTTCTTTTTCTTTCTTTAAGAATGGTAAGATTTGTTGGGGGTTTCTTAAATTTCCACTAAAATAAAAACCTGATTTGCAAAACCTGACAATGTTTCCCTCAGTTCACATTCATTTGGCTACACTGATACACCACCATACTGCTTAGCACTGTTTGTTCCAGAGTAATAAACATTAGTTTATGAAAAAGTATACATACTTCATGTCCCTTTAGGACATTTTTTTAAGAATTATTTTGTATATACTTAAATAAAACTTAAGACATGTTTGCACGAAGAAAAGACAAGATTTGTAGAGCAGACTCTAATGATAAAACCCCTTCTCTGTGAAGTATTTTTTGTTCAGTGCCATGTAACTCAAATAATTTGGTTCATGATTTTTAAGCGCATGCCATAAGCTAACACTGTGCTACCAGATTTGGGGGGTGGGATGGTATTGTTGGTTTAAAATTACTTGTAACAGCTTATTTTCCAATGGGAAATTCCTAATGGGGAAGTAAAACTGCCACATTGGCATATGGCACCTACCACCAAAAGGTCAATTGATCAGCAGCAAACACTTGAGCAAACACTGACATTCTGTCATGAAATTATTCAAATACACTATTTCCTCATTATCAATTTAATAAAATTACTGAAACAAGAAGTACAGTCTCCCTAAAGTTCACCTGTATTTCCAGAGCTGAAAATTAAAATGCTGCATGGTAGAGCTGCCCTTTGCCAACGGCCAGCAGACACCAGGACTTCAAGTACCAGCTGCTGGTCACCAGAACCAGCAACTTGGACAACAGGGTTTTATTTCACACTTACACAACTCTAACAGGGGTATGTACAAACAGCACAAGGGCTCTACCTTCTAATGCAGGCCGCTGTCAAAACACAAATGAGAGGAAAAAAGATCTGTTCTCAAGAAAAATTAACAAATTCTGAAAGTGCTGGCACCTGAGACTCCTACTGAATGGTAAACTGTGATACCTGCTGGTGTTCACACCCTCCCAATACAAATCTTATTCCACAGCTGAGAGCTTTCACCAGCTTAGTTCCTTCTGTGTTTGGTTCTGATGTGCTAATACAGATGAATATACTCTTCTTATATAAAATTGATCTCAAATGCTTAAATGTGAAGTGCTAAATCAGTAAACTGCATTCACAAAAAGAAAAAAAAAAACCCACGGACAGAAGAGCCCCTTGAAGATCAAGTTACTGATTACTTCAGAAATTCAACAGCAGGAACTTCCCCTTCATTTCTGTTCTTGGGGACTAAGCACAAGCAGCAGAAAGAAGGGAGGAGGAAACTTATGTGTCCATGATGCAATAAATTTCATTCAGGTTAAAATCCTAAAATAATACTTTTAATGAAGGAGTAAATCATTTCCGTGTATGGGTTTACATACCACAGATCATAGAATGGTTTGGGTGTGACGGGACCTTAAAGACCATCCAGTTCCAACCCCCCTGCTATGGGCAGGGACACCTTCCACTAGACCAGGTTGCTCAAAGCCTCATCCAACCTGGCCTTGAACACTTCCCAGGGATGGGGCATCCACAGCTTCTCCGGGCAACCTGTTGCAGTGCCTCCCCACCCTCTCTGGGAAGAACTTCCTGATAATCAATCTAAATCTGTCTTCAGACACCCAATAAAGAAAAAATCTACAGAAAAAGAACTCCCACAGCACCCAAACACTGTCATCTGTTTTGCAAATTCCTTAGCAAATGCAGCCTGCAGTATAAACCACAGTGATGTAACAGGAATATTTTTCAAAACTTGCTGCTGGAAATCTTTGCACGACAAAATAATATAAGTGGACTCAAAAACATCATGTCCACAGAAGTCTGAAACCTCCACACAGAAAGTGAAACATGTAGAAAGATAAACGGACATATGAAAAAACACTTGCATCCAGAATAAATCAAGCCAACATCTGAAGATTAAGTAAATATGAGTCCAGTTCTCATACTAAGTTTTGTGGCCTGCTGCTGAGATACGAATTCAGCCCCATACCACTAGTTCAGGCACACTCCGTAAAGGGAGATGCTGTTACTTTAGAAAGACAAAAAAATGTTACCACTGTGGAGAAGGGAGACATGATATGTTTTACATTAACAAAATGTTTTATATTTATTCCCTGCATCCCCAGAGAAGCCTTCTCATACATGAAACTAGAAGTAAACTTCCTAAAGAAACCTAAAAGAAAGAAACCTAAAGAAACCTAAAAAATTTTCCATAGGCAACTGGATTCAGTCAATTCCTGGCTGGACATACAGATACGATACTTGCCATACTGCATACACAAGTTGTGTTTCACATTCTGACATCCAGTCCTTCTACGACTTCGACCATATCATCTTTTTGTTTCTGTCAGAGTCAATTTGGGCAAAAACTCAATTTTCACAATGTATGCATAACCCTTAATTAACTACTTTCTTTCAGGGTTTTCTCTTCAGTGTTCCAGAAACAATCTATCTGTGAAACTACGGCTGAAAGCACCTGAAAATTAATTCATTAAACAGACTCATTATAAACCAAAACTGTCAAGACTTACGCAGCTCACAGATAACAAATATGTACTGTAAGTCTATGAAATAGGGGTATGTGTTTATACACAGAAAAGGCTGCATACAGTATTTAATGTATGCAACTGCACAGTCACCTGTTTTTCAACTGCTTTGTCAGGCAAGAGTCGGTGTGTGCATGGCTATAACATCATCTGCGTTTGTGTGACCTTCATAAAAAAGAGACAACAGAGAGCTTCTACCCTATTCATCAGGTGTAGCAAAGAACTATTAGAACTTTCTTTAAATTGTAATACTTTTGAGCAGGATTTGTATTCATTCTATGCATTTGAACCTTGGAAACAGGGTTGGTTTGGTTGGTTTTTTCTAAGGAGAATTTTCAGCAGCAAAACCAGTGTTTTGAACTAGCACAGAGGTCTCATAGTTGTTGGTATTTTAGTAACTCTCTCCACTGAGTAACACAGAACTAACACATGAAGACACAGAGCCATGCCAACTGGTATAAAACCACTGGTAAACTTTTAAAAGCATTGCATCTTAATGTTAAAAATCAAAACTGATGGTAAATTTTTACTTTATCAAATAAATTAAATTTTATCAGGTAACACAGGGGCAGTTACAATTTAGGGTAGGCATTACTCAACAGGATCCAGCAACTGCCGCCTGCCTAACTTCTGGTCTCCCAGCCCTACCCTCCACCATGCCATTCTCATCCCACAGCTACTTTACAGGACTAGTAAAAGGATTCAGCAGCCAGCCAGAGAATAATACCCCAATGACAGAATATGAAACTGCTGACAGCTGCTGACAGAATTACAGGGGGCTGCTTTGGAAGGAGTCCCTGCTCCGAGTTGCCCATTGCTCACCATCACCTTCCAGGAGCACAGAGAGCCCTTTGGGGAAAAAGGGCCATGCTGCCATACAGATCACAGACCATGAAGCACACATGGATTCTCCTCTACTAGTTTAACAAACAGCAGGGAAAAAATATTCAATTTGCAAGCCATATGGCTCTCTTTCCCAGTGCACAGATTGCTCATAGCTATACATCTTAAAGTAAGACTGCATTCTTCATTTTACTTTTTTCTCCTTCTTCAATGTCCTCTCTTGTGCTCTTCTCCTCAGTTCCTACCAGCAACATTTGCTGCAGACATCTATTACATTGTTATCTACTCTTTTCCCCCCATCCCCGCTCCTTTCAGTGCACAGAATGCCAAATGTCACCAAAACAAGCTAATGTGAAACCATTCCCACAGTCCCTTAGCCCAGTGTGATCTTTCTTGCATTACTCTTAGTTTACACATTTTTAAAGGTTTGTGGACATTGAAATAATTCTTTAATCTAATTTTGGTCTTATGCAAAACCCATGTTAATTAAATTATCCTGGGTTATTTCCAAGATCACTCACTTTTTTTTTTTTAATTGGCCCATTCTCTCTCAGATAACACAATATGTCTTTATTATTTATTTTAACCTTTTGGCACTCTTACTCTATTATCATTTTAATATTACCATTAACCATTGCATAACCTTTCCAGTTGCCCGGTATACTATATATATTGCTCACACCGCCCATCAGTGATTGCTTACTGCACTTCTGTATTCATTCTCTCTTCACAGTGAAGACATTTACAGCCGTTTTGAACCACAGTTTTTTATTCAGACACTTATTTCACCTCTGTTCTTTCCAGCCCTGAGTTTTCCCCACTGAATGTCTGGCACAAAATGTGGTGCCAAAATATAATAGTTTATATTCATTTCAGTTCATCACATTTACAAAACAGCAGTACTCATGTTTAAGATGACAGTGGTGAAAAACACAACTACATTAACTAGTCTCTTCGTTATTTCCAGGGCAGCAGCATTACTTGCATGAAGCCATATTTCACCCTTAGTTACAATGTAAATCCAACACAACTACTATGTCTAAAATGGGTTCACAGGTAGGTTAACAACAACTTGAATACACAATGGACACTAGAGCTCTGTCCTGCCTTCACTTAGTCCAGAGTGATAGACTTGCTAGGACAGAAGTCATTCTGTCTCCTTCTAAGAACTAAGTTTAAGAAATTTATCAGGGTAACACTTTTAGACCTCCTTTTCATTATTCCCACTCTGTTCTTCTACATAAACATTTTCAACTACCCCACACTGTTAAAAGCATTCACATGGGAAGTAACTGTGTCAGCGATGGCATTGGTTCCGATGCTCCTTCGCTAGGAAGCAGAGACATAACATCATCTTGTCATCTGACACATCTAAGATAAAAAGATTTGTGTCTCATATATATCAAGCAGCAGTTGGTCACTTCCTACTGACACCTCCAACATCTTACTCGTGCATCACCTTCTTCTCTATCATTAGCAGCAGATACTGCAGAAGGTGGTGTTCTCGCATAGTTCCCAAATACTATTAATACTCAATGCAATTTCTTACTAGGATGCAGAATCACATTTCAGTGCAACACATAGTGAGCACGTATATACATTCCTAAAGGGCTTCTCTCAAACGAAGAATCACATGCTTCAGATTTTTTCAAGGATGTTAACCGTTAGAAATATACACATCAACTTTCAAACGTACACGTATTTCTATTGCTTTTAAAATTCTATCCATGTATTATGGTTTCATGCAGTGAAACACAGATGTATATCATGTGTGGGGTCACACCTATCGCTTGCCATTGCACCTCATGTACCTCAGAAGCCCGCTAACGTCAAAGAAAGCTTACTCGAACAAGTAATTCCCTATGCATGTGAGAACTAAGGAAGCCTTGCTTCATCCAGATTTTTATCTGGTGCTCAGCTGACTTTAGGTTTAAGGATGCAGAGCTTTATCTAAATGATTTTCCTCAGTCAGACTCTTAGAACTGTTGTCCTCCATGTAGATGCTGCAATGGTTAATAACTACAGCTTGAGCAGGGCTACTCAGCAGAAGACTACACCCTTATTACATGAAACATAGAAACTAAGTACGTTTGAGACCTACGCTGCCTGGCCCCCTCCAGTCAAATGTGGCTGAAATCAAAGAGACAGTCTTCAAAAGTTATTAGGGATGGATGAAAAAATAACACAATTTATATCAGGATTACTGAAACATATTAGATATCAGGAAGAAGTTCTTCCCAGAGAGGGTGGTGAGGCACTGGAACAGGTTGCCCAGAGAAGCTGTGAATGCCCCATCCCTGGAAGTGTTCAAGGCCAGGCTGGATGAGGCTTTGAGCAACCTGGTCTAGTGGAAGGTGTCCCTGCCCATGGCAGGGGGGTTGGAACTGGATGAGCTTTAAGGTCCCTTCTAACCCAAAACACCCTGTGATTCTATAATAGATCAAGGTAAACATGGCAGGATTCAATTCTAATATTGTGACTGTGCAAAATTATCATTTTTTTTAATTATATATTATCAACACTTTTACCAATACAACCTACAGGAGCACGTGTCTGCATACACACACGTATGTTCCAGAGATGTGTACCCACGCCACATCTGAAGAACGTTCCTGCAGTGACAACACACTTTACAACCTGTGACAGGAGGCTGTCACTAAATCAACTGAAGAATGCTTCTAACCCCAAAAGAACAGCTGAGGCATGATGCAATGCGAATTACATTCTTACAGAATAGCCAACTTTGAGAACACACACAGTTAATTCCATGGCAGAGCACTGGAGAAAACCTCTACACTATTCCCCATCCTACGGGGACTTCAGGAGACTCCAGGCCTGGCACTCAACTACATTCAGCAAACTCCTTCCACGCAGCTGGTAGATTTTCACTGGACGTACCAAGAGGAAACAACTGGACCAAAGCATCCACTGGCAAGAAACATGGCCAGGAACTCTGATCTGTTATTCCTGTAATGGTGAAGGAGGAAATACAGCAGTAAAAAGGTAAGCTGAATGGAATGCTGTTACTCAGTTTTTTCTCTCCCCTCTTTTTTTTTTTTTTAATAAAAATGTTTTTATTTTACAAAAGAGGGAGGAGAAATACACTGTTTCTTGTCTATTCCCCATGTCTTTCACGGATGAGTCCCTTTTGCTGAAATTGAACAGGCAAATAAAAGGAAAAGAACTTGTAAGGTTTTAATTCAAAATGTTTTACAGCAGAATGCAAAAGGAAGATTTGAATCTGTATAGTTAAATCAGTTTTTCTAAACAAGGCATAACCAAAGAAAAAAAACCAACAGTGCCCTAGATACTAAATGAACTTGACTTCTAAATAAAACACATTGCAAGTGGCCATGCCAAAACTTGTTTACATTTGGTCACAGCGCTGCCTTTAACTCAACTAGTAAACTACGTTAATGAAACCTGTACCACATTTCACCAGTGTTTGTAAATACCTCTAAAATGCACCAGTTAAAATGCATATGGTTTAACAAAAGTTCACTCTCAAACATGTCAGAAACAAATACACTTTTTATATTTAACATAAAATAGGATGGCAGATGTAATCCTGCAAACTTTTGTACATCAGCCACTGCAAGAGTCCAAGAGTGTACCTTCAAGTTCAGGTACTTCCTTGACCCACTACTGAATTCTTTTCATTTTTAAAAGGGCATAAGGACAGATTATATTAAGTATATAGTCTATATTAAGTCTAACAGACTGTACTGCTCGTTTACACCTTCTGTATGGAGACCTGCCATCCTTCAGAATAAAACACAACTCCCAGTCAAGTAAAACTGTATTTTCTTTGCTCAGTCCTCAAAGTCACCACATTTCAACCTACATAACACAAATTGCAGACCTTTCACTGTGCAATTCTATTAATAGTGGTTTAACCAAGTAGGTTAGCTCTGAGTTCAATGCTGCCCTCCACCTTCTAAATCAAGACACTGCACTAGTGCAGTCACAGGCAACAACTGAATTTTCAAGACGTAGTATGCCACATCTCTATTGGTTTTCCTAAAATCTTCAGAACACAACACCGAGCACACATCTCCAATGCGTTCTCCATTCTCTCAGTTTCTGCTAACATTCTCTTTATCGATACTTTAAAATAGACTCACAGACTCATCAGGAACTCAGAAGCGGGGTAGTCCACAATCCACCCCCTGCTACAACACGAGACAGACAATGTGTGGTCTTCCCTTAAAACACCATGGAAATTAAAGATGTGACAGTACTGACATTCACTAAGTGGTGTGTTCCAAGATTTGGTAACTGTTGTCTACCCATCCAATCCTATCCTCTGTGCTTCAAAGCCAGTACCTCTGTTTATTCACATGCCTATTTTGGAGATAGTAAAAAAGACTATTCCCAGTCTACAAGAGACTAATAACCTAGGAGTCCTTTGGTCCTGGCAAATCAATCACATAGGAAAAAGTTTCCACCCAGGCTGAACATTTATTTTGTGTACTACTTCACCACCCCTGCCCGTCCTTCATCCACATAGCACATCTCTGCCAATCTTATTAACATTCACCCCTCTGGATGTTTTCATCATAAGAGGATGTTCACTAATCTGAAAACCATTTACTTCTGAATATACGCTGCTGAATTACAGTGCCATCAGGAGAAGCACGTCTCAGCTTCTCCTCTAAACATTTCTTCAGGCTAAAACATGTCTACATAACTGCTCTACAGTTCAAACATTTATTACAAGGTTTCAGAGTAAAATTAAATTACCGTCATGGATACGTTATGTTTATTAATAAAGTGTCACAAAAATATTAGTGAAAGTTAAACAGGTAACACAAGGATATCAGGGAACATAAACGCTCAAGTTCCAGTAGTAACGTTTGCTTTGCCAGGTTACACATCCCGTAAGTTTGATGGAATGCACTGCACATTATGTATCAAACTACACGGCCAGGAAGAGAATTAACTGCTGAAGTTCTGGTTGGGATTTAATTTTCCATTAACATGAAGCGAAAAAGCAAAACTGTTTGTTTGAAATAAATAACACTAAATATTGACACAGAGGTTCGCGAAGGCAGAGTTTTGAACAGATAACAGGCGCAAACGTACTTGAATCAAGCTCTGCAGTACTAAGGAATGAGTCAGTCACAAGGAAGCTAGGAGTTAATCCAAGCTCACTCTCTCCCACAGAAGCCAAAGGGTCCTGCCTTTCTTCTGGAACATGAAGGTTGTTGTGGCATTTTTATTCCCTACTGCCACATGGGAAAGAAGCTCCAAGTCTTCCAGATGGAATAGCTCCACAAGCAGTTTAAATCCAGGTTGCTTTCTGCAGATTTCCATCTTGGTTCATCAATCGCCCTCACACCTGATATCTCTCTCCACAAAGGCTGTGACTGCTTAATGTCATTCTACCCAGAGTTCTCATCTTCAGTTCAGCTGCCATTACTTCCTTAACCCTCTTTTTTTATGCCCTATCCAGCCTCAGGAAACATATCTGGTTTTTTGGGGGTTTGTTTTTGTTCTGTTTTGTTTTTAAATTAAAAAAAAAACCACACACCACACAAAAAAAAACCACTACTACCACCAAGAAAACCCCACCAAAGCCACTCAAATCCAAAAAGCACTCCTGCTACTGAATCTTAAACAAATAAAATCTCCTCTTCAAGCAGAAAATACAAGCTTAAGATTTTTTACTATTAAGGGAAAAGTTTTCAAGATTGGAAAAGGCCTGAAAACATTCAGATTCTAGACCAACGTGTCTCCCACGATAAGATTTTTTGGATAACAAGCTAGTACAAGACCAGACTTCCCAATTTTAGGAGCTGTGGAGAAGCCATACTATACTGATATCTTGTTTTTCCAAGAAATCTCAACTTCTCCAGAACCCATTTAGATGCTACTAGTCAAACCCCTGGGTGCCATAGAAATGTAAAATAGAATATAATGTTATTTGTGAACTGTTTCTAGACTGAAACACTTTATCAGTTACATAGATAAGGCACCTCCACTCCTACTTCATCCCATTGTTGGATTTTTTTTCTGACATTCTAGTAGAGGTTTTCCACATGTTCATCTCCCCAAGTTAAGGAAGCCAGTATGTTGATGAGCATGGCATTGTGACTAGCAATACTGCTCAATACCAAGATAGTTAGAGGACAAAAGCACATGATGTGAGGACGCAGAGATTGTTCAGTCTTGTAAAGAGAAAAAGGAAAGGAGTAATGTAATTACAGACTGCAACAACTTGAAAGGGACTTAACACAGCCAAACTCTCCTGAGTAGTGGCAAATAGTGTAAGGAAACAGCCACAAATCATGTCTTGAGAGATTCAGGCTAGGTATCAGGCAGAATTCTGTCCAGTAGAAGCCTGCACAGCACTGAAACAAGCTGTCTGAAGGGGCTGTGGTATTTCCATCCTCAGAGGCTTCCCAGATTCAGCTATCCAAAGCCACAGCTGTTGACCTGATACAACATGAGCAATAGTCCTGCACTGAGCAGGAGATTGGATGGATCAGATGGCCTCCTGGAAACCCTTCCAAACAACATTTTATGATTTGTGTGATAATCTGCACCTCTGAAACTGAGACACATTTGGGTATCAAACTTTAAAAAAAGATTCCAAGTGAAAATTAGATTCTGATTTGCATCATTCTGCAGCCTGATCCATAACCAACACTAACATTACGCACCTCTCCCATCAGTCATAATTTTTGGCAATGTCAGAACTTGAAGCAAGTTAACCCTTTTTTTTTTCCGTCACTATCAATGAAGTGTAAACAGGCACTAACTAAAGGATTGTTGGTCAATCTACCTGTAAAGTTCTAACAGCTGATAAAGGATACAAAACCTGTAATCCCTACCACTCCCTGGCTTTTCCACACAGAAAGCACTGTATGTGAATGCTGACATCCAATTTTCAAAACCAAGCTTCAGCTACTGTAAACATGAACTGTCCTGTAGATTTAAAAGATACACTTTGGGTTCAGGTTTTTATTTTGTTTAAAAACAAAAACACAGAGAGAATGATTCCCATTTTTTCCCTGGAGTCTAACTAAAATCAATTGTCAGCCCCTTGAGGAAGGATGGTGTTGACTTGCCTAGCGCAACAGCACACAAACCACACAGCAGCGCAGCACTCATCCATACGTACATGTGCTAACAGACAACCAGCAATCATTACGCATGTCTTAATTACCCTTTGGGGCCTCTGACAAATCCAACATCTGGAAATAAAGTTCTAGTCTGAGAGACATGGAGGAATAGCCAGTTAGGCAGGGAAAACCGACACACAGATGCAAGGACCAAATGTCACAGAGTAAAACTCAGATTTCACCACCGTATTATGTATAAGATAGTATCTACACACCGTGCAAAGAGCCCTTAACCCCAGCACATCCTTCATAGAGCTCAACGGCTGATTAAAAGCAGAACCCAAGTACGAAACGTGCATTTCACCACAACACCTCCCGCTCCAAACCCAACCGAACACCCGAAAATTGCAATATACGCCGCGTGCTACGTTCTGGAGCGGGCCGGCATACCTAAGGGGAACCCCAGCAGCTGCCTGACAGGACGTGGCAAGCCCTAACCGTGCCGGGGCCGGAGGTGCGGGCCCCTAGCCCGTGCCTCGCCGCTGCCCCGCGGCC
>NW_010274433.1:0-12750 GCF_000690775.1 Eurypyga helias | reverse complement strand
TCTTCCCCAGATGCATTACTTAACATTTGTTCTTACCGAATCTCGTTAGATTTCTCCCTGCCCAGCTCTCCAGCCTGCCCAAGTGATGCTGGATGGCAGCACATACAGCATGGCAGCCACTCCTCCCAGTTTGGTATCGTCAGCCAACTTGCTGAGAGGACATTCTATCCCTTCGTCCAGGTCATTGATGAATAGGGCTGGACCCAGCACTGGCCCCTGGGGGATGCCACTAGCCACAGGCCTCCAACTAGACTCTGCCCCATTGACCACAACTCTGAGCTCTTTCCTCCAGCCAGTTCCCAATCCATCTCACCACCCAATGGTCCAGACCACACTTCCTAAGCTTGTCTGTGAGGATGCCATGGGAGACCGTGTCAAAGCTGTGCTGAAGTCACCTGTCCTGACAACATGGGACTGTTCATAATGTTTGAAGTAGTGACAAAACCAGTGATCTCATTTCATAGGTGCAAACTGCTGTTTACACACACTATGTAAATACTTTTTAAAGAAATTTCGGCAGGGATTTTCAAAGGACCCTGCAGGAGTTGTGTTGCAATAGAAGAATTCCCTCAAGCAGCAACAGTAACTTTCAACTTAATCAGGGTCAGTAAGAAACTAGGCTTTATTCTTATTATCAGAGTTTCAACAGGAAAAACACCCTTTTGACTTATTTCTATTAAAATCCCAATGATTTTCCATGGGAGAAAAAAATTACAGAGGAAGAAAATGTAGATGAAAGGGAAATTCCACCCATTTGGCAAGAACAACTTGGAAAGATTTGCTGTTCGGAGTAGAAACAGTGTCTTCAATCTCTCACTTTCTAAGAAATTGCCTCTTTGTCCTTTATTCTCTTTGAAAGCAGCTGTAAATATTTGTAAACCTCATCAGAAATCCTCAGCAGAATTCTCCTTGGCTAGATATTAACACAACATCTGAGAATGGGAAGACAAGTAAAAGATGGGCAACTACTTACATCCAAATCTCTCTCTCGCTTGGACTCATCGGTCCTTCTGCAGCCCCGTCTTGTACTGAGTCAGGACTCTGCAACATGGTCAGTCCTTCTGCTTTGACCTTCATAGCATGTAGCACAAAGACTGCTCGACTGGACTAAGCCAACACCTTAGTGCAGCATTGCATGAAATAGACTTCCTGATAAGAGTCAGCATTTAAGGTTTAAAGGGCACTGCCTAACTGCTTACTTGTATTTCATTTTCCTTCTTTTCAGGCTTGTTTTTGAGGAATTCAGGACCTCTAGATTAAAGGAAGTGGGCAGTACCTTAGCATTTCAACACTTTTTTTCTCTTCATACTGCAGCTCTTTTGTCCCTACCCTTGTTCCCTCATGTCATAACTTTCTCTGTTAGAGAAAAGCCTAGAAGAATTGTGGTACCTCGGTTTCCCAAAACTCGCTACTCCAACACAAATTCAGAAACAGCTAACAAACAGGCTGAATGACAGATTTGTGTGCCCAAGCACTTTGCCCTATTCCTACAGCACAGAGTTAGTTGTGATGCCCTCGACAGGATCTTGCTATATCATATTTGCATCCACATCAACCTAAAATTATCCTTTCTTAAAAGGAAAAGGATCTTACTGTATTTGTATGGAGAAGAACCAGTCTGTCCTCACCTTACAGCAGCATGGTTATGCACATCAGTCAGCATTACTTAAGTTTGGCACCTGAAGGGGAAAGTTGATGCTCGAGCAATTAACAGTAAGTCTTCTATTTCGATACTGTTTTTCAGGGTCTCCCTTATTTATTGGATGGCCACCACATAGCTTATTGCCTAAATCAATTTTTATTAATGCTTAAGCAAGCAACACAAAAATCAAATACAAATAGCTTGTGAAAAAGCAGCAAAATAATACTGAAAAAAATCAGGGACATCAGATCCAGTTCCTTTTGTCTTTGCTTTACTTTTCACACTGAGCTGAGTTTTCAAAACCACTTCTCAGCCCTGCTAGGGACATTCTTGTTTATACTGAGAGAAACAAATGCTAAAAACTGACCTCATCTGAGTGCTTAACCTGAGAGCTGAGCTGCTCTGAACATCTGGTCCCCTGTGTCTGGCCATAACCCTTTCCAGGATGGCAAGAAAAATGAGTGACATTGCTTTCACCCAAGTTAAACACCTGAGCCCGTCATTACACAGCCACTGTAACAGAACCAGACGGATCAGTTGCTAAAGGTGAGTGGCTGATTACAAAGAGGGCTTCAGTCAGAAGGTTAGATTATTTAAACATCAAAAAGGTAGTGCACAGGGATTCCATTTCACACCTCTGGGGTAGATAAAGATTATGGGGCTGCACTGACAACTGAAAATTGAAGCCATGGGTACAAGACGCACCTTTGGAATCAAGAGTTTCTCAGTGCTTGGTTGCAGTAGCCCACAAAAGACAATTTGAGAAGACAGAGGACAAAATCCACCCAGAGGACAATACAGCAACCCCCTCAAAAGCACCTACGTTTGACTGTCTAATAAGGAGTGGCAGCATCCTTCTATCAAGAGAACTGCTGTCACAATAATGAGACAAGCAAACAGAGACAGAGGTCTTTTCTAGAAAGTAATCAGTTTTTAAAATAACACAACACTTTCTAGTTCAGTTTATTTCTACATTTACAAGCTGACGAGGCTATAAATTTGAAGAGAAGTGTCTTCCATCCTACTCTGATAAATAGATCACCGACAGTATGACAGCCTTTTTAAATTAAGGACCTGACTTTCATCAAGAGAGATTTTTCAGAAATATCCCTCTCAGCAAACTTAACCTGAACTTTTCCAATCATGAGCAGAAAGCCAAACAGTCATCCTTTAGGAAGTATTTGTTTTGTCCAAATTTTTTTTTTTTTTTCCCTGCAGTAATTCCTGGCATAGATTCATTCCCTTGCCAGTGATGATTAAATTTCAGGTATTGCTATAGGTTTTGGGCCATAGTCCATAGATTGAACTCCTTAGAGCAGTGTTTTTTGTTGTAGATCCATTAGACAATGAGTCAATACTAGTTCTGTATGCGGAGATATTTCCTTAGGTACACAGTTGGAGACAATAAAGGCGTATAGAAACACAGTTTATGGCTTTTAACTGGCAGATGCTTCATAGCCTTGGAAATAACAGCCCTTTTTTGCAGCATGAAAACGAGTAGCACTACCCCACTTCAAGAGTTTAAGAAAAAGACAGATGCATAAATCAACCTAATGCATTAGGTGACTAAGATGTTAGCTGTGCCACACCACAGTTCATCCAGACGCCAGACTATCAAAGGTTTGGGAGCATAAGATGACAGACAGAGCAGCTCATATAGGACATCTTCCACCTCCTCCCAAAGCATGCACCCGTGGTCCAACACCAGCCACACAGCAACATCAAGAGGAGCTGAAGAACATGACGCTTCAGTTGAGAGTGCTAGTTCATTTTCAGAGGTGATCCTCACTTTCGGTTTGGATCCCAGAGAGCTCTTGGTGAGCGTGAAAGATTCCTTTTGGTTGAAACCACCCCAGATGCAGAGTGTGCTCCATGTCCACTGGAGATAACAGGCATCCAAGCTAGCAAGCAAGCCACATCACTGCAAAGTCCTTCAGCACATACGGAACACGGATACTCCAGCAAGAGTGCCTGAACCTCCACATTTCCTGTAAACATCCACTCCCCAGTTCTTCACCATTTGCTTTCTTGTCTTTCACCAAGACACCTCTGGCCTTGATATCCTGACTAACTACAAGCCCTAACAAAAAATGGGTAACAAATATCAAGCTAATTACTGGAGAGGCGCTTATTTAAGCCTGCAGGGCACTGGCTTGACTCTTGGTTCAACTCCCTGCTCAACCGTAAGTCTTCTCATTTGTGGAGTAAGAGGCATGTTACTCAGGAGACCTGGGAACTGCTATGATCAACACAGTGACACCGGAGCTTTACGGACATGGAGAGCAGAAGCCAGCACCACGATGGGTTGGAAGTACCTTTTTGACCAAGTGACAGTCTAACAGAGAGCACACAACATCAGTGGAGTAGGGACTTGACCCTTCTCTGCCAAGCTGACTCTACCCTCTAGCAAGTCTACTCTGCTCTGGCCCATTAACTCTGGCATTATTTTCTGCTCAGATGTTTTGTGAGAGAGGACAAGTTATTTCCACCATAAAATACCTGCTGCCAGGCTATTGCTTAATCTGCTCGGAGACATTAAATGCCTAAATGTTTTGAACCTTTTAAGCAAAGCGGAGCATCAAACATTTCTCTCCTCACATCCCAAACACACCGCCTAGGCAGCGGGCCACTGTGCTGCTATTCGACAGCTTTGGAATATAAGCTTTTCCACCCCCTTCAATATCTACTTGGACCCCCAAAACACAGGCGGAAGAAATGCCTAGGCAGGGATGTCAAGCTGAAGACAGCTTATCATTTCTCGTTTCCAGGTGGGATGAGGACAGTTCTGGGAACACACAGGAGCTGTGGGATGAGGACAGTGCTGAGAACATGCAGGACTTCAGCTCTAAAGGCAGTTTGGGCACTTGCAGTATTCAGTAGGAAGCTTGTGGCCTGCACACTGATTCAGCCACAGAGGGGCACTTACAGAATACTGACTGCTGAAATCCTTGGAGAAATCTCCTCTTAAGCCGCTTCATGCTCTGGTTTGCTAAGTATAACATGGAGAATAGCACTTTCCTGACTTGCACTGTGGTTTGCAAGGACAAAGAAACCTATGCAGCTCAATTCCGCGTGTTACAGTACCAAAGATTGATTTGAAGAGTCAATCACTCCAAACCTATTTTTCACCCAAAGCATCCGCTCTCAAAAGAAAAAATGAGCTACATACATTTTACAACAGCTTGTGCATGAAGAAAGACAGGCTTAGCGGATGGAGACACTTCACACTGAAGTGTACAAATTGGCTCACCGTGGGAGCGAGGGGGATGAAAATAACTCTCCGAGTTAAACAATGACCCCTAGGCCAGTCCAGGACAGGAAATGTCATCCAGTCTGCAAAAGTAGCACCTGCATCTTCAAAAACGTGAGACAGTCCTTTCACCAGCAAAAGCTAAAGTGTGTTCCCTGAATAACTCAAAGGTAAACGCATTTTGGAGGGGAAAATAGGATGACTGAAAGGAACCCCTGGAGGACTACAAGTCAGGTATAAGGGCTAGGATCCTCTTCCAAGAGCTCTCCACATAAAGCATGTCTGAGATGTAGGGCATGCAGGAGGATGCAATCTCTCCTGAGAAAAGAGTCTAAAGGAACTCTGAGTACACAGGGAGATGCTTTGTAGATCAGTGAATTGATATCAAGTGTGGTTTTCTTTCATTGCTTTACCCATAATTTCTTCAGTGATTCGTAACTTCGATCTAGTTTGTAAGCTGGGCTTCAGTTAGGGTGTTTTAAGTTATTTTATTTCCAGGGGTCTTTTTTTATTTCCACTATCTGAGGTGAAGAGAATTTTCTGATACTCGGCTAGCATCAAGACAGGATGTAAAAATCCTTAAACCCAGTTATTAATGCAACAGTTGCACACCTCTCCCGCACACTGCTCAGCAGGATGAAAACAGCGGCCAGCCCAAAAGCTGTGTGCCAATTTGGTAATGACGGGGAGAGAAGGCAGTGCCTGCGGTGGTCAGGCATAGACAGGAAAATCCTCTGGCATGGGGCAAAGCAATCAAAGCATACCTGAATCCTAGGGAACTATTTGCACCAGAACACAATATTACTGCAAGCTAAAGCCATTGGGCTTGCAAGGTTCTGGCTTAGAGATCAATTTTCAGCTTGTAAGCCTCACGTCTGTGGTTTCTGTCCTGCAGTGTGAGAATTTGTTTCTATCAAGTTTGCTACAGATTTTTAGTAGGAGTCTTAACTTGGCTCACCATGGGCTCAGGCTCACAAGCAAGTTACCAGGGAGCAACAAGCTACTGCATGTCAATAACTGCATGTCAGAGGGCTGGAGCACATCTCCTAGGATGAAAGACTGCAATTGGGCTTGTTCAGCCTGGAGAAGAGAAGGCTCCGGGGAGACCTTATAGCACCTTCCAGTACCTGAAGGGGCTACAAGGAAGCTGGGGGGGACTTTTTACAAGGGCCTGTAGTGACAGGACAAGGGGTAACGGGTTTAAACTGAAAGTGGGGAGGTTTAGATTGGATATCAGGAAGAAGTTCTTCCCGGAGAGGGTGGGGAGGCACTGGGACAGGTTGCCCAGAGAAGCTGTGGATGCCCCATCCCTGGAAGTGTCCAAGGCCAGGCTGGATGAGGCTTGGAGCAACCTGGTCTAGTGGAAGGTGTCCCTGCCCATGGCAGGGGGGTTGGAACTGGATGACCTTTATGGCCCCTTCCAACCCAAACCACTCTGTGATTCCATGATTCTTCCATCCAGCTACATTGGTCCTGAACCTGCCACAATACACTTGGCCAGTCATGCCTTCACTTGTCCATACCCTCACCACTTTGTTGTAGCCTTTCAGTCCTCAAAAAGCTCATCCAGGTATGATGTTGAGCCTAAACTTCAAGAATTGCCCCTGCGCTCTTTCTGCTTACAAATTATACTTGACTACTCACAGCTTCCAAGCTAAGTTGTTCTTTTTGGCATTCACAAATAGTCTTAAAGCTTCACAGTTGTAAAGCTTCGCAGTTGTATCAGTCATGGCACAGTCATGTTCCAACAGAATCATCAGCTCAGAACCATCCTCTCCTGCTGGTAACTGAGTAGAACACCTATAGCAGAGCGGCAGATTATTTAGGGTGAAAAGCAATAATAAAGTATTTTTTTCTTTAATCCATCTTACTACAGGGAAACAAAATGCAGACTGCTGTGGTTGCACAGTGAAATGTTTGAAAGAAAAGTGGTGTTATCCTAGTTTATGCAAACTGTTTTCTCCTATAGGTTGTTCATACATACGCCTTTTCACCCTCGTAGTCTTTTCTACTTGTGTTACACGACCAAGCTGTTGAATTAAATGTTATTATACACTATTATCAGGTAACAACAACTGGATAGGATAAGTAAGAGAAGTGATGCACCCATGTACAAGTTAACACATAACAGAATCTTCATGAATTTTAGGTGTTGTAGAAGTCTCAGCAGTCACACACATACACACAAAAAGGGCAGAATCCAATCCTTCTCGTGCAGGGGAACTTACATTTCCCCTTTCACTTGGAAGAAGTTAGTTTTGTATTAATTGGCGAGCTCTAATCAGCATGCTCAGATATTCCAGTAACCTATTGCAGAAATTTTGTGTCAACACATTAGGATTATTATTGCATTTGCATGAACAGAGTTTTGATGGTTATAATTGAGACATGTTTTCTCTGATTATATCTTAACAAGATTTATGAATAAATACCACAGCAAGAAGTCTGCAACATCTGGATGAGGCTCACTCAGAATCATTATGACAGCATTTACTTTATCAGAGTCTCTGAAAAATACTTTTATCTCTGGTTACATGACAAGCAGCAAGAATTCAATCTGTGTGTCTGGTGCACAGGATGATTGCTATCCCTTTAATAGACTGCACTGTTAACAGTTGTGGAGCTTGGACTGTTTGAAGGTGTTTTTCCTCCATAATGGAACATAAAACCTCACCCACCACCAAATTTGACCTTTTGTTTCCCATTCAATGACGATGCATGCTTCTAGGGAAGCAGACTTTCCATAACCGACTTGCATGCAGATGCTATCAGTTTTAGATCAAACGATACATAAACATAACGGGCAAAGGTGTTACTGAAATTAATTACAGGCAGAGAAACTAAAAATAAAGGGACATCAAGTCATCTACCTGGCCTTCTCTTCCACTTTAACAGCATAAACCCATGGGGGGGGAACCCAAACCCAAAAAATACACAACAGAAAAAGGATAAAGACCAACTTGCAATTCTCCTTAGTTGCTGACAGAGAAAAATGTATCACAACATCATTATATAAAATGGATATACTATTCAGCTGTTTACAGAAAACATACCTTTCCTACAACATTGTTAATTCTACCATCAGCATGTTAACTTGTCCTGTTTAGCTGCCTTGTGAGATGGTAAAACTCTTTGCAATGAATGACCAGGAGCAAAGTTACAGTAGAAATGGTTACCACACTTAACACCACCCTACCATTTCGTCTCCAACATGAGTGCAATGTGGCTTAATACTTTTAGGGTTAAAAAAAGAAAAAAAAAATTTCAAGTGAGTACACTCCCCATTCCCTTCCTGTCACACTTTGAGGAATTTCATTTTTATTTGCAGCTCTCAAAATCCATTCTAAAGGACAAGGAACTGCCGTGTGGTGATGCATGAACGTCCAGTGGCGCACTCTCACAACTAGTGAGCTCTGCTTGGGGGGCAGGGGAAAACATACAAAGACGACTTCATTAGGACTTTTTTTTTGAATGCACCGACTCTGGAGCATCATAGTACAATGCTTTCAGATTATTAACTCCATAGCACCACACAATCAGAACTAGAAATCTTTCTACAGCTACTGCTATCAGGAAGGCAACAACTCTTCCCAGCAAAACAATCTACCAGTGTTAAAGCACTCAGACCAACAACTCGACTATCTAGTGAAGTTCTTCACTAAGAAACCCACTGGGGGAGGCAGGAAGGAAGCAGACAAGGGCACTTACTGTGTTCTTCCTTCCATCAGTTGTATGGGTTTATATTATTATTATGAACAATATGCCAGCTGTATTTAGTGGTAAAATTTTTATTAATTATTGTTTGGGGAACTCATTTAATTCTGAAAGAACAGATGTTGCTCCATTCAAGTAAACCACAGCATCTCTTTTGAGGGAATAAATGATTTTACTAACCTGAGACAATGGGTTTGTGAGAACATTTATACCTTTATTACTTTACTGGTACAAAAATAAGCCTTATACCAATGATATTTAACAAAGAAATATTACAGTAAAATAAAAGGTAAAGTTAATTTTCTGTGAATGTTTCTTCAGTGAAGCTGAAGCCCAAGAATGCTATTATGGAGTTTGTATGACAACAATATGGATTTTTCAATATTTAATTAGGTACATATGGGTTCTGATTTTTTTTGCCCAGGAATGGGGCCTCGTAATTCAGATGAATATTTGTACACATACATACATATTTTGTAAATATTACATTTAATCATTCCTACAGCTGATATCGATCACCCTTTAGGAAGGGAATTTGTGTATAAAACATAGAATGGTTTGGGTTGGAAGGGACCTTAAAGACCATCCAGTTCCAACCCCCCTGCCATGGGCAGGGACACCTTCCACTAGACCAGGTTGCTCCAAGCCTCATCCAGCCTGGCCTTGGACACTTCCAGGGATGGGGCATCCACAGCTTCTCTGGGCAGCCTGTCCCAGTGTCTCCCCACCCTCTCCAGGAAGAATTTCTCCCTGATGTCCAAACTAAATCTATCTTCTTTCAATTCAAAAAATCATATCTCTAATATGTACATTAAAAATGAACAATCATTGGTAAAGGTTGCATAACAAAAACACAGACTGAGATTAGACACATATGCAGTGGCACAAGATGTTACTACACGCCATACGTATGGACCTGGTGAAAGCTGGTGTCAAATCCCCACATTAGCCAAACCTTGAAAAGATCT
The DNA here is from genome assembly GCF_000690775.1 of Eurypyga helias. Classification (NCBI taxonomy): domain Eukaryota; kingdom Metazoa; phylum Chordata; class Aves; order Eurypygiformes; family Eurypygidae; genus Eurypyga; species Eurypyga helias. The sequence goes on along the minus strand of NW_010274433.1, from coordinate 3,176 downwards.
ACATCATTTTGGCGATATCCACTGATTCACAAATTTCTCTTTGCAGCAGAGTGGGGATTGAGCACCCTGCTCAGGAAACCATGATACCTATAACTCTAGGGTAACTTCCACAACCACAGCAGATAGATGGGAATGACCATCCATTACGAAAGTCACCTCTGGTGAAAGGGAGCTGCAAGGGCTCACTATTTCCCAGATCAGACTGTCATTACCCAAGTCTCTGCACACCGGTCAGCACAGACCTAGAGCCCCAGCTTGGCAAAGAGGCAACCCAGCTCACAGCTTTTGGATATGGGCAGTCTGAGTCATCTACCATCTTCCAGGACAGGCAGCTTATCAACTCCTCCTCTAAAGTACCAAAGAGAGAAGGAACAGATTCCAGCTGACATGGCCAGAGCTGATAAAAAGGAAAGCCTTCCCATCAGCAGACAGACCGACCTGCTTATCTTGTGTTAACCACCATCACTGCCCCATTCCTGCAAACTGGAAGAGTCCATTATGCATACAGTACATACTCATTTTCAGTTTCTTCTAATCACTATTCTACACAACCAAAGTAACTGACTTTCTGGTTTAGCATCTCTAAACTGAACGTGTGGGCACTTAGAAACAAAGTTTAAAAGTGGTGTCAGATGCAAATAAAGAAAAAGGAAGTGCAAAAGCTGACTGAGGCCACGTACAAATATCCAGAGGTACAAGCACAAGTCATGAAGGTCTGCAACATCACCATGCATTAATATGTACCAGATTTGAATCCTTTGTTACTCACGGAGAAGCCATATAATACGGATGGATTGCTGCCCTACAGTGGCTTTCCACAGGTACCTCTGCAAAGAGACAGCCAGAAACTGCTGGCAGTGACAACCGCTCTAACTGCAACACAAGTAACTTCTGAAATGCAGCCATGCATCTATTTTTTCCCCAAGCCCATGATTTATTAATTCCACATCCGCTTTGGACTGCTGTCCAAATTGCCTGGAGCTATAAAACCACCACAGATGTGATTCTTGTTCATGTGAGTCAGGACGGTATAAGCCACCCAGACTCCCAGTTGAACAGGGAACACACTGAAGTTTGGCAGAGAACATGCAAAGGGAACAAAGATGGGATCTTCAGCTATGTGTCCCAGGGCCATATGCAGGAACAGCTGTCCATGTGCCACACCACTTCTTCAAAGTGTCTCCGGCACACTTGACTGAAGACATTTGAATCCAGACAGTACTTTCTGTGTGCCTGAGAGACCATTTTGATGTGCCACCACCAGCAGATCATCTCAGTGACAGAACTCTGTTCTTTCCTATACTACTACTCTCCCCTGTACATGCTACCTCTTCAGCCTCTGAGGTCCAAAACCATCTGCTTGTGAGAGCCTAAAAAGAAACATCCCTGAAAGCATGAATTTCATAAGTAGGTTTAGCCAAACAGCTCGCACCTTCAGCTCAGATGTTCTGCCAGGCACACGTACTTTGAGGATGTGGAAAGCACCAGGAATGCAGCAGAGCCAGAGCCATGTGGTGCTGCACAGATAACAGCAAGCTCACTCGGACCCATGGAGTAGGAAAGAAACCTTTAGGGATGGTATAAGAATGAAACCACGCAAAGTCTGTCAAAAACTTCAAGAAAATTAAGCTTCCCAAGTAGCCTGGGCTGATCTCATCACTTGCTGCAACAGTCCTGCTGTTTTTCTTCATCAGGCTGTGGGCCTGCACCCTCCGTGCCAGTGCCGGCCTTCCTCCAACCCTGCGCTGAGCCATTTCAGCTTGCTAAACTGGCAGAAAGTCACTGCATCAGATGGGGAGAAGGAACTGTTCTCCGCCCCGTGTAGCTTCCCACTAGACCGTCTGCCACCTGCTCAGCACACATGGCCCTACATCCGTTCCTCAGACCCTGTGAAGAGCTTCCCAGGCTAAACTCCTACGTCTCTTCTATGACAATCATTCTCATGTGTCTTGAGATACAATTGTATTTTCTCCTGATTTCTCAAAATAAGAGGATAATAAAAGTCCCTATTGAAATCTGGTTACTCAGATCTTACACTGGTATCAGAGTATCGTGTTGGGTTGCAGGACAAGCCATCGTGCCAGAAGCCCCTCTTGTTAATCCCCTCTAGAAGCAAGCCAGCAACCTTGATTTGCCAGTTATTCCATTAAAGGCCATTAGTCCATTACACAGAGCATCCATAGACCTCTCCACACTCCTCAGGACTAACAATCCTCAAGACTTCGGGGGACCTCCTTCATCCTTTGGCTACTCAAACTCACAGGCCAGCAGAAAGCAGCTGGGATTTCATATACTGCTGACATCTGTATGGAAGGGTATTTCTCTCTCCCTTCACACACTGAACCCATCCTTCTTTCTTGCTTCCATAGAAGCAATTATTTCACATAAACAGAGCAACTCACCCAACTATCAATTATCTCTTGTCAATTCTTCCATAAAAGAGGAGGGAACAGCATGCCAAAGCAACAACAGCTCTGCATATGGGTAGAGACTTCACATGCTGCTTAGATGAAATCTGTGTTAGGAGTTCCCAAGAGGTTGCCTACCCAAGATGTCCCTTAAGAGGGGCTGTATACTCCATAAACTATGTCAGGAAGAGAAAGAGGAATGTTTCTAGACAGCAGTCAACCCAAAGAAACACGAGCCTGAAAGCAGGAATTCAAGTTACTAGCCTGGGACCCATCTGGGCAAAAAGGGACTAGTCCTTCACCCCTCAGCAGCCTGGTAGTGAGAAACAGAACAATGACAGAAAGCTGTGCAAGCCACCTGCACTGCAAAGTTAAGTGCGTTTGACAGCAAAACGAACGCATCAAATCCAGTGTTTTGCTGATGGCTGTCTTTTACTGCTTTTTGGTTTTTATAATGCAGTTTGGATGCCTCAGGCCTGAGCTGCAGATTGGCAGTCTGCTGTAAAGTTGGTTGATTTAGCCTGCACCCAGAGTTCTCTAATTTATCTTGATCTGAGCTCAGGTCTCTGCTGAGTACAAGAGCAAAGCTTGGTCATTCTCACATTAACACCTGCAACATTTGACTGCAAAATTGCTTTAGACATGCCTAACACCTAATCCCATAGAAATGTGGGAGCTGTTAAAGAATGTATTGCTCCAACAGTTTAAAATCATTGTGCAAAGTAATTAACAACATCATTGTGCTTCCAATTCTTAAGACATCTCATT
>NW_010274432.1:0-16048 GCF_000690775.1 Eurypyga helias | reverse complement strand
AACCATTCTGTGATTCTATTATTTTCTCCTTTCTGCTATTGACATTTTGTTGTTGGGTTGGTTTGATACCAATAGGAATGCCATGTTGAAGGACAGCTTCAGACCTTCCACGTCCCACATGAAAGCGGGCAAGTTCAAGAGCAGCACGGGGCTACCCACTACCATGACAGCCTGATGTTTATTGGAAAGATTTTGGCCATACAGTGAGCTCTCATGCTTTCGGACACAGAGACCTTCAGCAGTGGCTCTTGGCAGAGGCTGTTCAGCCCCACCAGCCACGTGGCATCCAGGACGGAGCTTTTGCCACAACACATGGAGACAAGCACATAAGCCCACCAGCTTCATGCATTCCCCTGACCATGGGGATCACATGTTGCTCACCACTCTAAGACTGGAAAAGCTCAAATGACTTTCTACAGTGATCGGAGATGCCCACAGTGAAGACTGCTTTAAAGGGGTGGGATTTTTCAAAACTGCTGGGCATCGGCCAACACCATTTCCAGGAAGGTCAGCTGAAGTTCTACTCCTGACTCTGGTGAGACCAGAGCCAAGCCAACACTGTGCTTTCCAAACTCTTTCCTTGACTTTGGAAATGTGCTACCCTCCTGTCTTTACACCCCAAATACGGGGTGCTCTGCACAGCATGGAACTCGGAGGGTGGGGTTTTCTTCCCTCCCTCTGAGGCAATGAGAAGTTAAACTGCTGAAGTTCTCCAGGACCAAAGCATGCGAACAAGCCCAAGCTCAGTGCTGGGAACGCCAGCAAGGGAAAAGCCGAGTTTGTCAGACACTGTACATGGTCTGTGGCCAAGGAACTTTAGTTTCTTTGTCCTTTTGTCTTAAGGGAACAAACCGGACTTTGTGCACAGCTCTGCAGAGACAAGGGAAGAATGCAACCCGAGTGCACTCGTGCTCTGTCCAGAGGGAGTGCAGAAAAGCCCTCAAAGGCAGAGCAGGGAGGAAAGTAGCTCACCCGAGATGAGGGGTATGCTAAGGAGCCTCTTGATTTTTTGTCTAGGCTTCCCCTCTTGCTCTGAATTAAGTTTGCAGTCTGTGCCTGGATGGCAACACAGGCTGAGTGGAGAAACAGCTTCCCCATCAGATGTCAGACAGTGACAGAATTGCACAGACGAGTCCAGCACTTTAGCCCCAGATATCATCACTGCTACCAAAAAAAAAAAAGCTTTTCCACACTCCACAAACAATTTGAGGTGTTACCAGCTGCCACACAGCCAACCTCTGCATCCAATTTCTCCAGTCTTCCTTGCCACATGGTTTTATCTGTGCATCAGCATCTCTGCCACCCCATGCCAGAAGCAGCCAGGTGGCTCTGCTCTGTTCTGGAGCCTCTGCTGCAATGGCTTCTCACCAGCTCTTCACCAGCACCAAATGACTAAAGGGCACCTCCCAAATATATAAAGGCTGAATTTAGCCTGGGAGACCAAGGCAATGAATTAATCATTCTTGTTGGAGATTATTTTTAGTTATTAAAAATAAAGATTATAACTGTGAAGAGAGAAAAAACAAAATCAGATAGAGCATGAATTTGAGCAGGAATCAAGTTCACAAGGAGCATCTCTCCAGCTGTGGAGCAGACCCAGCCCAAAGGCAGCCTGTGAGGATAACATCTGCGTGGGATGAGCGGACAGGCAGGTTTGCTCACACAGGTAAGGTGTCAAGGTCTGCCAGCCCCAGAATGCAATGGGGCCCTTCATCGCACAGCTCGTCCTTCTGCCAAGGGCGAGTCATCACGCTGGAGAGTTGATCTGAGCAAGAAGGTAGGATTCAATGGGTCACAGCCAATTGCCCCCACCTCCACCCCTCCATGCAACAGCTGATGGAGAAGAGCAAGGAGAAAGCAGAAGCAGAGGGACCGTGGGGGCTCTGGAGGGAGGTTTATACCATTTACTAGTCCTGCTGCCAGCCACCTCTGCTAGCCCCACAGCTTGGCCTTTGTTTTCCAAAGAGAGCAGCGATTTAAGATGATGCCATTTTGGGGGGTGCCCAGCATAAACGCTGCAAAAAGATCAAAGTCTCAGGGGATGCTTAATGTCTTGAGAAAGCCTCCAGGCAGCTGCCCAAATGGAAAACTGCAGGATTTTCCCTTTTCTTACTTCATCCTCACTCCTGGCTACCCAGCAAGATCAGGCGAGAGGCAGATGCAGAGAAAAATTGAAAACTGGTTGGGGAAACACATATAAAAATAGCTGCAGTGACCATTTTGCGATGCAGAGAGCACAGCTATGCGAAGAGTACGTTTCAGTGCCAGCAAACAAACTCGAACAATGCTGTTAATCAAGAAGCATCAATACTTCCCCACTCTCCTGCTCCCATGACAGGCAACAGCTGCTGTTGGGTGTGTGCAGCGGGGATTTGGAAGCAGTGGGGAGGAGGGTAAGGGGAGTGCTGAGGAATGGCCCCCGTAAGAAGCTGCTAGATGCTTCCCCTGCTCCAAGTTGGGCCTGCCTTTGGCCATGGCTGAGATATTTAAGAGGGAAAAATACCTGCTGGGGAACCTGCAGCAGAGAGGAGAGTGGGATGAGAGACAAACAACCAGGCAGACACCCAGGTCAGTCCAGAAGTTGGGGAGGAGGTGCCCAGAGCAGAGGTCCGGGCATAACAAGACCATGTCGTGGTGAAAGGGCAGGCTGCGCCCCTGCAGCCACGGAGGGTCAGAGGGCAGCAGAGACCCCTCTGCAACCTGGGGAGGACCCCATGCTGGAGCACGCAGCTGCGCCTGAAGAGCCTGTGACTCTGTGGGAAGCCCACGCTGGAGCAGGCTGCTCCTGAAGGACTGCACCCTCTGGAAGGGACTCATGGTGGAGCAGTTCATGAAGGATTGCAGAATGTGGGAAGGACACATGCTGGAGAAGATCCTGGAGGACTGTCTCCCGTGGGAGGGACCCCACACTGGAGCAGGGGCAGTGTGAGGAGCCCTTCCATCCCTGAGGAGGAAGGAACTTCCTCCAGAGACAACATGTGATGAACTGACCAGAAGTCCTATTCCCTTGCACCGTTGGAGGGGAGGAGGTGGAGAAACAGGGAGCAAAGCTAAGCCTGGGAAGAGGGGAGGAGTGGGGGGAAGGTGTTTTTAAGATTTGGTTTTATTTCTCATTGCCATACTCTGATTTGATTGGTAACAAATAAAATTGATTTTTCTTCCCCAAGTCGAGTCTGTTTTGCCCATGACCATAACAGGTGAGTGATCCCGCCCTGTCATTGTCTCAACCCACAAGCTTTTCCTTGTATTTTTCTCCTCCCCATCGCACCAGGGGCTGGAAGAGTGAGCAAGCAGCTGCGTGGTGCTTGGTTGTTTGCTGGGCCTAAACCACAACACTGCTTTAGAATGGCAGCCAGCTATGGGGCCATCGGGCAGAGCGGAGGATGAAGACGTGGGAGAGAGAAGTTTGGTGACCCTTGAGCACCAGCCTTCCTGCCTGCTTTGGCTTCTCCAGCTGTGAAACGTGCCCTCTCTTTGGCAGCATCTCTGAGCTCCTCTGCGGCAGAGCTACACACAGCTAGTAACTATGAAGGATAATCATAGTAGCAGTGATTATACGTAGGTGGGTCTTCCTTGCAAGAGGCTGGTGCGTTCCTAACTTACTGGTCAGGCAGGGTAGCATGTGGTTTATGAAATAAAGATTCCTGAAACACAAGCTCATTAAACCTTGAGGTAACATGGGCATCTGGCTTCTCTGACACAGCTTTTTTTCAGCTTAGAAGGGTCTTTTCTCCCCCATATCCAGATTCAGTAACTCAACTGCTGCTGATCCAATCCTTGGGGAAGCACGAGCTGTTGGAGCTCTGCCAGCTGCGCTCAGAGAAAACCCTCCGGCAGGCAGATCCAGCAGCCAGGATTTTCAGGTCTGGCCATTCCAAGATTTGGTTATGCCGGTCATGTGCCGCCTTCCATGGGGCTGAGCTTTCCCCACATGAACAATAAATACTGCTCTGGCCAGTCACCAAATGGCACGTTTATATCCTGAACAGCTCATCCGTCACCTGCAGCTGACCGCTGACGGATTCAGACCACGAGCAACTACCTCCCCAGGTTACTGCAGGAGTACCTGTGCTCTGCTGCTCTAGGGGACATCAAGCACAGGTACATATGAGGTAGGAGGCACATTTCCTGCAGGCCCAGGGGCCCAGTGATGGTCTGAGCAACCACCTCCACGCTCCTTGCCTCAGCCAGCAATGAGGGACATGCCCCAACATCTTGAAGCCCTGGTCCTGGAGAGCAGAGACAGTGTGGGCTGGCTCTTGCTGCTGTCTCAGGGCACCAGGACCCCAACTGCGCCACTGCAATTGCCTTGTTTTTCCCCCCCTCCTTTTAAAATTCTCTGAGTTTTCCCTCTCCAGGAGGCCAGAAGTACTGAGGTAGCACTCTGGGAACCCACTCTTTCTCGCTGAAGCATTGAGCTACACAGCGTGGCACTGGCAGCTCCACTCCGTTCGTGAACGGGGCATTGCAATATTTGCTTGAGAAATGTCTCATTCCTCTTCCCAAATCACATCGTAGCTTGGTTTTGCCATATGATTACACACAGGGGGAAAAAAAAAAAAAAAAATCAAAGGACCAGAAGGCAGCTCCTTTCACCACAGCTGCTAGAGAGGACGTGGCAAGGGGGACAGGTAGGAGTTAGAAGTGGCAATCTTCCCTCAGCAGACCAAGCCTGGTGCTGCCTGCTACCTAACCCTGCACCAGCAAACCAGCCTCAGCTTCCCCGAGAGCTCCACCAGCACATCAACCCACATGCTGCCCCACGCTCCCTGCCAGGGCTCTCATGGGGTGGTGAGTGTGTCCCTGCACGGGGCTGGAAGTGGACAGAGGCACCCCAGCTCTCTCTCTCTCTTCCTAGAAGGGTGTCTTAGAGGCCCCCGAAATGCGGTTTTGACTAGAATGATCCAAGGCATGATGTGAAAGAGTCAACAAATGGGAGTGACAGGACTGAACAAGATTTGGCAAGGCAAAGCAAGGCAGGAAGACCCAGGCACAAGGCTCTGCAGGACCCAGGGTGAGGGAAATAAAAGGAAAGCCTTGGATTGGACAATACAATGGTAAATGGGGCACAAAGGACAAGTGAGAAGAACAAGTAGCCTGTTGCTGCTAAGCCAGCCACAGTTTTCAAAGCAGGATCGTGAGTCACCAGTCCCATCAGGGCTGAACAGAAACCCAGGCTTACCACATGAAAGAAAAGAGCATTCTTTTTTTGCAAAGCCAAAGGCTCCCATCTGTGGCACGTGGGAGGCTGGAGGTCTGGAGTCAGGTGCTGCAGGTTTGTGTCTAAGGTATGGAGGTTGCAGGAAGGCTGGCAGTGCTCTGCCCGTGGGTGAAAGGCTGCCTGGCTGGACCACTCACCTGCGGGGAGGGATGCTCTGGAGAAGCAGGGCTCTCCTGCTAATTCAGGGCTCAAAAACACATCACTGGGCAATGTGTCAGGCTGGGGTTGTGCTCTGCATGTTGGGGTTTCAGTTTTGCTAGAAAAAAAATCTGGGACTTTTTATGGGGGTTTTAATGAGGTGAACATTGTCCCTCTTGCATGTTTCCCTCTTGCTCCAGCAAAACAAGTGCAGCCTGAGCTCCCACCCAGCCCGTGGTTTGGGCTGTTTCCACAGCCCCGAGTCACACTGGAGGCTCTGACCCTGACACCAGCAGCATCGGGAGCTCTGTGCACTCCCCAGCACTGTCACAGCTATCCCACGAGAGCCAGCAACACCGCCCAAATTCCTCTTTGCCCACTGCGGGCATCTCGCGGGCACTTGCGGAGAGCAAGAGGGCTCCTACAGCTCCTGCTGCATTTCAGCACATCCATAACAAAATCGTGCCCCTGCTTTTCTGCAGCGTGGAAGGAGCACTCCACCTGGGAAACCTAAAAACACACAGGGTGTAACACTGCCGATGGCAAACAGCCCCAAAGAGGTGTCTGCAGAGATCACCACACCGCTTCATGATCCCACAAGGAGAACAGCCAGCAAAGCTCTTCCATGTCATCCAGCTGGGAGGGTTTTACAGAATTTGAGTTTGTTTCTCCCCTGCCACGCACTGCAGGGTTTGGGGCCACAGCAGAGTAGTGCTACCTGACAGGGTGAAAAGCAGAAATTTGGGCTTGGCTCGACAGAAAGCAGGAGACCCAACTCCAGTTTTCAGGCCGCTGGGGTGCTCGCTGTTGCGGCGGGTGGGAGATGCACGCGTCCACACGTCCGCGAAAGCGTAGGCGTCTGAGAAAGGTTTCATTTCCCTGCAGCGGCTGCTGAAAGACGCACTGAAGGTATTTTTGGGAAGTCCAACATCTGCTTGGCATACAAATCAGCTGAGCCACCAGTCTTTCACACCTCAGCCGTGGAGCATAACCCCCAAGTCAGGCCCTGCAGTGGGGCTGGGATGCACGGCGGGTGCCAACCCAGCAAACATGTCTCTTGACGGCCAGAAAGGTGTATTGCACCATCAAAACTTTTTGGCTCACCACCCGGCAGAGCCTGCTAGCATCAGGTAGTTCCCTCCTTCATATGACGCCCAGAAGTCATTATCATCAGGGCTCTGCTAGTTACAAACCGCAAGCAAACAGGAGCCTTGCCTGAATGCTCCGAGAGATTTTGTTGCGCTGAGGCAGCTCTTTCTGGGGTGAAACAGCAGGACGCTTCACCTGTCATAAAGCTGCCTGACCTCAAGGAAGTAGTAATAGTGCTCAATGACATTAGCAATTATTTATGTATCTATAAATAGTGAACACCCCTGTGCTAGTCAGTGATATTTCCATCTCACAGATAAAGATGTTTACCCCTAGTCCTCAGATAAAGGCCCATCCCAAGTATCTCTATTTGGCAAAGGTTTTATTTCTGTCCCAGAGGATAGAATAAAAGAGATTTCCTCCAGATTTTAAAGGCTGCTGGCTGAGAAAAAGCAGGTCACAAGACACAGAGGAAATCGGCCTCAGCCTGGGAACAAGGAGGGAGATGCTCCAGTCCCACCTCTGGCACAAGCCCATCCTGCCTGCAAGCACCCAATGGCGTTGTCTGTTGCCATCTCCAAAACGGCTTCATTTAGAATAAAAATGACTGTTACAGAGCCTCTGGGGACAGGTCACCACGCAACCTTGTCCCTCCCTGGCACCGCAGAGCCAGGCTCGCTGTTCGCTCCGCTGCGCGGGGTGCAGAGGCACAGCTCCTGCTGCTGCCTGCACCGGCGGACAGGTGGGCCAGGGAGACTGGCCTTGGTTTTAAAGGTCGCCCCAGGGGTCAGGAGAGATAGGGGGTTCATCGAGTCATTAAGCAAACAGGGTGAAGCTAAGCTCATCTCGCATCACCCACTGGTGGCCTCCCAGGTGGAGGCAGGAGCGGAGAGGCCGACAGCTATTCAGGTTTGGACAAATGACCCCTCCGAGGGACATGGCTGTAAATTGCTTAAACAAATGCAAAGTTCAGGCAACTGCAAAGAACTTGTCTTGCTTGCCAAAAAAAAAAAATATTACAAAACGCCAGTGTTTTTCTGAAAACAGGTCTGAGCAGCTCGCTTACTAGGAAGGCGGGAAGATGCCAGGAGCAGAGGCAGATGAGGAAAGACTCCAGTTCTTGTCCAGATAAGACTCTGGGAGATGGCTTGCTTTTCTATTATGGTTCCTAAGAAAAGATGCAAGGTCACCTGGAGCCCTGCACTTGTTTGGAGGGAGAGGGAGAGCAGAGACCAGCCATGCACGGCGGGTGAGGCAGTGTTTGATCGCAGCCTCCTCGGGGGCAGCTCGTTCCATCACCCACTGGGTCCAGAGGTGACTCACCTCAGCACAGGGGCTTTCAGAGTCCCTTGTCTTCAGATCAGTAGCAAATTCCCACATGATGATCCCAAAGAGCTTCCAGGAAAGGGAGTAACCTGACCACATCTCCCACTGGAACAACTCTTACGTGCCCTCATCCTCCGGTGGGCAGGGAAGGCACGTGGGCATTGCCTGCTGCAGCCACGAGCTCTGCCAGCACGATGCTTGAATAAAAGACAAACCACTGTTCCCTTTTCTGTCCTCGTAGGTGTTGCTATTCCAAAAGCAGCTTAAAACCATCACCCCAAACCAGCATCTAGGAGCCGCATACAAGCCCAGTGAATGAAAACCTCAAATAGCCAAGGGTACATGGCCATCAGCACCAACACAACTGCTTGTCTCCAGAGGCTCAGACTCGTACGATGATCTTTTGAGGTGAACACTGCAGGAATACCCTGTGAATTCCACAAGACTGGCGTAATTCGTGGCATGAAGATACACCCATGCCTTCCCCATACAATCTGTCCAGAGATGAGACAAGCAGCACAGACAAAAGCCCTAGTATAGATCCCAGATCCCACTTGGGACCTTTTCCCACTCCAACTGTTACGCTGGAAGCTGTTTGTTTACTGGGGAGAAAAGAAAGAAAGAAGTCTCCAGAGTTTGCACAGCTACATGAACCAGCTGGACCAGGTCATCGTAGCAGATGAATTAGTGGCTTCCTGAGTTCAGCTTCACAGAAATACACGTCCAGGTATGCAGCTTCTCACACACCCCTCGGTCAGGAGTGCTGCCAAACCCTCTTCAAACGTTCCTCCAGCCACGCTGCATTCCCAAAGGTGGTTTGGCACATTAAGAAACCTCCTATCCATCCTCAAAGGCTGTTTTCTGAACAATAATTTTCAGGCCCTCTCACAGACAAAAATATTGTTACTCCTTGCATCTGCCTGAAACGGTTTTCTGGAGACCCACAAAGCGTCTCACCCTTCCCAGGGGCTGCCCAGACAAACCCTTTACTCCCCACAGCCCGGGCATGGAGCCACGTGACAGCTGCTACACAGCAAGCAGATTCAAAACCTTAGACCTCACTACTTCATTTTACCACCAAGACCCCTAAGTTGCTTGTCCTTTGGTTTCCATTGCAGGGATAATAAACCCCAGGCACATTTATGAAGCAGAACACGCTGCATGAGGAGCTGTAGCACAACAGCTTACACCCCCAGTCTTTCACAACAAAGCACGTAAAGCAGGAACATAAACATCTAAAATTTTAGGGTTTAGTCTATAAGGAATGAACACAAGAAGCAACATTTTTGGTTTAAAACCTTCCTTTTCTCCACCACCCTCACTTGCTGCAGAGTAACTTACCTGCCATCCCAGCTCATGGATGCAAGAGATACCATTTCTGAGGTCCCCAGTACAACATGCTGAGCAGACTGGAAACCTGACCACAACACTAAAATAACCTCCAACTTCTTCCCCCGTACCTGGGAGAGGGCCCTCAGGTCCCTATAAAACCTGATCCCACAAGTGGCAGCTGCTGGGCATTCAGTCCCAGATGATGGGGGTCAGCAGTGATTCCTAATTACCACCCCAGAAGTCTGCTGGGATCTCTGTGCCTGCCTCGGGGGAGACAGAGTGAAGTGAGGGATCTCCTTGCCGTAACTCAGCTCGTCTCCTCTGCAGCAGCTGGAGCAAAGCCTGGCAGGAGCCAAGGTCAGCCTATGTTCCCTGATCAGTCAAATCAGGTAGATGCAATGCCAGATCATGACTGGCACTGTGTAGAGAGATCTGCCCGGCACCAGCCAGGCCTGTGGGCCTTCAGATAGCCATCGGGGGTTTTCAGAGCAGTGGGGTGGGTGTATGGGAGGATTTCTAATGGGGCAAGGCACCCCCAGGAAGAGAAGGGAGAGAGGAAGTGAAAAGGGGCTGGCAGATGGGAAGATGATGCTTGCTATTGCCTGCCATTGAAGGGAAATCAGGAACAGCATCCTGTCACGGGACAGATAGTGGGACACTGCCTGGAATGCTCCCTGCCAGTTCTGAAGGCGTTTCAGAGCCCCTGCCCCGCTCAGATCGGGAAAGGTGATGCGCAAGGCTAGGGAACGTCATCCATTTCCTGCTGCCGAGCAGGTGGGCTAATTAAACAGGCTGTGCCATTAAATGGTAATGAAGATGCACGATCTGGAGCAGCGTGATAGCCTCCCAGCAGGGCCCAATGCGTTGGAAAATTGTGATTGCTTTTCCACTTGCACCCAGAGAGAGCATCCACACAGAGCGTTCCCTGCTGCCGCCTGCCACCGGGAACCAAGAGCACCCAAGCAGCTCTGCTGGTGCTCGCTTTGGCTCGCTGCCCCTCATGAGCAGGTGGGGCTGGAGGTTTGGGGATAGTCTTGGAGGGCCAGTTTGAGCTCTTGGCAAGGTCTGATTTGAGGAAAGCCATGATCAGCCTCACTTAGCCATCAGGCTAAGCGTGGGCACCAAAACCACTGAAGCATCCCACATCAGTAGCCACGCTAGAGCCTCTCATCCCACACCTCCCTGCGGCAGGGCAAGGGTTGGTTCATTGATTTCCATCTGCCTGCAGGTCACGCTGACTGAGGCCATAACATCACCAAGAAGGAAATCAACAGGAACATGGAGGAAGAAGAAATTCCCGTAAACACCACTGGCTGCTGCTAAAATTAAATGGAAAGGGTGCTGTTTCCTAATTTACTATTCCTTCCTGCGATTTCCCATCCGCCAGGCTCATGCCTGTGCCGTGAGAGCCGCTCTCTGGGATGGACGGCTTCCCACAGCAGCTGTTCCCGGAGAGCGGCGAGCTGACACTGCATGGCATGTGGATTGATATTTTTAAAGTTATTTGGCTTCCCCCGTCCTCCCACGCTAGTTAAGATAACACGGGGGAGCGCTGCAGAGAGACCTTACCTCTAAGCACAGAGCGGGCTCAGGGGGCTGCCGCCTCTCCTACCCCGTTATGGTACCTTGGCCACCTCAGCTGGATGAAGAGACCTTTTTCCCTGCACGAGGAGCAGGCAGCTCAGCTCACGAGGAGGTGGGGGAGGCGAGAGAGCAGCAGCATCACCGGGAGCCGAGCAGCGCGCAGCAGCACTGGCTACACCGCCGGCTCGCCAAAGGGGAGCTGCATGCCTGCTTAGTGGGGGTCAGTGCTGGAGGGCAGTCGGGGTACCCAACCCAAAGGCAGGCGACCCAAGCTGCCTCTTGCTTCACCCCGTCGTTATCTGGCAACTGGATTTCAAAGGTGTTTTTCACAGGCTGTTGTCTCCCTGAGGTAGTAACTCAAAATCCGGAGCTGCCAAGGACACGGCGTTCATCCTGTTGTTCCTTTGGCTGCAGCCCTGCTGCCTTCCCTGGCTGGGGAAGGGGCCAAGCTCCTCTTCCAGGAGTTAATAAAAAGCTGACTACGAATAAATCAGCCTCCCAAAGCTACTTGTTGCTTCGTGCTCCCTGTTGGTCCTGGGAAGGCGACCGCAGAAGATGCAGCAGCATCACTGGGAAGCTTCAACAGCTGCTGCTGGGTTTGGGCAGGACTGGCGAGAGACGACGCCTCTCGCTGACGGCCAAGCCACTGGGGTCTCAGCACAAGCCAGCTGCTCGGTGGTTATTTGGCCGAGCACCTACCAAATCCTTTTGCATTCGTACCAGGGAGGAACGCGACTGCTGCTGGGTCTGGGCAGCCGCAGGAAGCATTTGCAGGAAGCCAGGGTTAAGCGAAGCCACGGCCACGCTGGGGTTTCTGCTCTATTTATGGGACTCATCCTACTCAGCGCAGGCTCCTGATCTCCCCACCACATCCCGCCTCCAACCCAAAGGCACAGGGGCATGCTGGGGTGCCAAGGAGCTGCGGGATAGCCAGTTCACCAACCACGGCTCCTGCAGCTCCTCAGGGTGGGAATACACAAATCCTTCTGCCTGCTACCCCGTGTTTACCTCGGAGGCTGGCTTTTCTTCCCCTGCCGCGTTCCCTTCAGTACTGTTAGAATGTGGTCACGACCAAAACAAATATTGACAAAGCTCATGGCTTATGAAGGGCTGTTTATGCACCAGGAAAGAAACCCCACAGCACTCTTGGCTTCCCATAAAAAAGATGTTCCCAAACTTTTACTCTGGATTTGCCTGTAGCAGGTGCAGCAGCCCTCATTTTTCCTCCTCTTAGGAAATATCCCAGCGATGTGCAGCCTCTGCACTTGTGGAGCATCTTTCCTCCTGGGCAGAGCAAGCTCCCGCCCAGTCCCAGGCATCTCCTGGAGGGAGGGGCCAAACTGGTGTACTGCTTCAGGAACGAGCAGAGCATCACCAGCTCTGGAGGGCAGAATTCCCCCTTCCTCCACATGTGGGGGGAAACTGCAACTTTTTCCCCATTATATTATTTCCTTGGAAGTTTCTTTATGTTATATGCATAGGATGAATCTGTGCAGACTGTTTCTGACCATTAAAATGCTCTTTCTCAGTGCATCAGTGTCCTAGACCAACGGAGGCTGGTCCAGTCCTGCTTCTGCTCTGCTCCTGGCCAGCTTTGTGATTCTGGGGCACGGAGCCACGCTTTCGGGACACCCTCTTTGCCCGCACAGATTTCCTGTCAGGAAGAAAGCTGGAAACAAGGCCCGTTTCTCTGCGAAGTCTAGTCTTTGAGATCAGAACTGCAGCTGGATGTTTGAAATCACCACCACACCCCACTACACCCCACCACACCCCTCCACCTGTGAAGGGGGACAGCAAATGTGGATTGAGGACAAAAATAATGCAGGATTATGGGTCTGGTTTGGTTTTTTTTTCAGATAAATGATATATGAAGGCTGGCCACACTTCTTTCCCGTGCATGCGCAAGTCCCTAAACCCAGAGTCAGGCCCTTGAGGAGTCAGCCAGATGCAGAGCTGGCCAAAAAACAGCAAGGGAGAGACAGGCAGACGGACCTCCAACACCATTCAGCACCCTACACCCAGCCTCTCCATCTCCATGCCACTGGTCTCCCTCATGTGATAGAGAAAACTACTTGAGGGGGACACTTGGGGACCCTCCCAGACAGCCACTGGTACCTTCACATGTTTTTCCATCATCTGAGCCTGTTTTCATGCAGAAAAAAATCTCTGTGGGCATCTCCAGCACATCACCATCAATATTCAGGGGTGAGCAGGGGTTTGTATGCCTGCAAGAGGCAAGTGGGTATACCTGGATGCTCCTACAGCTTCCAGTGACAATCTATTACAAGGTTTGGCCAAGCCTTTGATGAAAATCACACTGAACCTTTTCATCCATTGGCATTTCTAGACCTGGAAAACCTGGTCTGAAGTAACTTGCTCTGGTAACACACAGGAAATAAAGCAACTGAAACACAAGTGTCCCACGGTCCAGGCTGGGTCTGGGGATCTTCTCCGTGGACTTGGGAGCCACTGCTCTCCTCAGCAGACCCGTTACAGGAGGCCAGACACGTGGCAGCAGTACCTTGCCTTAGTAGAGAAGGAAAAAATACCTTCAGCTGACTCCCCACACCGGCAGAAGAGACATCATTGAGCCTGGGATCAGGCCAAGGCAATAGGTCACTGCCTTCCTCCTAACGAAATTAAATAAATTTCACTTGGGTAGGAGCCAAGAGCAAGCAGAACCTTTAGGGTTTCACTCTACCGGTGGTTTTACATGTGACAGAGACTTAATTCTGTGCATTGGTTCAGCTCAGAGTCGGAGGAGACATCCGAAAGTCCAGAGCATCCTGAAAGCCATTGGCACTTCTGTTCCTTCAGTGCCGGTGACATTTCCCCTAAGCCCCCCGGCACCGCCTCGTCCCTGGCAGCGCTCAGAGCTTGAGCTGATCCCAGGCGCAATCTGGGCAGAGAAGGCAGATAGTGCTTTATGCACAGCTTATCCACCAGCTTCTTGTCACCTAAGTAGCCCAGACAGGAAGGTCCACCTGCACACTTACTCCTTGGTGGGTGCCGCACGACTCACCAACTTCCTGGGGAGCATCAGAATAAATCTGAGGTGTGTGAAATCCCTTGGGGTTTCAACGATCCCAAACTCTTCTTTGACAAAGCAATGGTCATCTGAGGAAAAGGATGCATCCTCCTGACTCTCCTGTGGACAAAGCCAAACGCTGGGAAGGCTATGGTAAGAAGGATGGTGTGCAGCAAATCGGCTCAGCATGCCAAAAACCAGGTCGTGTGCCCGTCCCCTGGTGCTCAGCCTGGGCCAGGGCACGGCTGACACCACAGGCAGGATGCTGCCAGCTGCAAATTTGGGCATCGCTGCCCAGCACAGACACAACCAGCCCCATGGTGCCCGTGGACAAGGTGCGGAGGGCAGAGGCACGAAGCTGAGGTGGATGCTCCTGCTTCCGGCAGCTGCTGCTCCAGGACGTTGGGAGATGCAGGTGCCAGGTCCCAGATCCTGAATTAGGTCAGTGGGCTTGTAACATCTGGCGACGTAGCTGCCTTTCCGTGGGGATTAGGCACGAGCACCGCTCAGCCGCTGTGACGTACGTACCCCGAGTGGTGGGTGCTGGGAGGTCTGAACATCTGTGCTCTCCCTGCGGCCAGGGGGTTGGGGGGTTGCTCCAGGGGCCTGGAGAGGAGGGAGCCTGTGCTCATACATCCTGTTCTTCTCTCCCAGCTGTGGCCCCAGCCTCCCAAAGGGCACTGCCCTCCCCGGAGTGGCTGCTGGGTTGTTCACCTACCAGGCATTGTGGCGGCGTGGGAGGAATCGCAGCAGCCAGGGCGAGTGAACCTCCCCCAGGAAACTGGGAGAAACTGCCGGTAATGAGGCAATTACCCGAGAAAGCTGAGAGCTACCCCAGGAGCTCAGGAAAGCCGGCTCAGTCAGGGACGAGGCCACGGCCAGCGGGGATGGACACCAGCTGCTGAGGCACATTCCCGCTCCCCGTGCAGAACCAGGGCCATGTGCAAGCACTCAGTATCTCTACATAAGCTCAGGCAGATAAAGACAAGCAGAACTTGCTGTTTTGGAGATGTCGGTCTCAATCAGCACTTTAAGTAGCATTAAATATCCGTATTTCTGACTCACAAAACACCTTTATGAGGCAGTTACATTTTGGGGTGTTTTTTATTTGAGAGCATGCAGGGGTAACAGCGAAACTGTCAGGTGGTCCCCTCTTGGCATGTTGTGATGTTCTCACCAGGCTGGGGGGCTCCACATGGCTGTGGATTTCAGACCAGTTTAGTTCAGGGTTTTGTCTTTCCCACTACCACTGTAGCCACCCGAGGGGTGGAGAACAGTTCAGGTAGGAAGAGACCATGGAGGGGCTCTGGTCCTCGTGGCAGCATCCAGCTGGGCTTCAAAACCTTCTGGGCACCTGCACAGCCACACTGGGACGTCCCCAAACTCCCTGTGTTCATGGACATCCATTGGGTACTGGGGGGATGCAGTGTCCACACAAGGTCTAATGAGTAGGGGAAGATAACCCCTTCCTTCCCCCTACAGGACATGGGCCTGCCCATAGTGGTGGGATGCCACTGGTATCCATCCCTGCCAGGGCACGATGGGGGTCACGCTCAGGTCCTGTCCCACCGCCCCCAGGCCTTCCCTGCAGAGCTGCTCCCCAGCCAGTCCCTCCCCAGTATCACTGTCAGGGGTTAATCCTTCCCACTTGCAGCACTTCGCACTTGTTCTCACTGAATTGCCTAAGGATCCCTTCGGCATTTTTGAAACCAGGTGTACCATTTGCCTTTCTCCAGTCACTGGGGCCTCCCCTGATCTCCAGGACCTTGTGAAGGTGACAGAGAGAGGTTTTGCAAAGGCCAGCCTTCTCCGTGCCCCAGGTGCAGCCCACCTGCTCAGGCAGACGTGCATGGGACACATTCTCTGCCATAAGCTCAGACTCCATCCAGCTCCTCCAGATTCCCACCAAATGGGCCTACCACATCCAGCAAGGACTGTGGATTACAAATGCTAGTGCCGGAAGAGCATATGGAAGAGGAACTGAAATCATCGAATAGGAAGGAGCAGGTGTTAAGGTTTCACCTTTTCTGGCCATGGAAAGTTAAATTTCTATGTAAATGGGACTGTTTGCTTGCATGCTTTATCCATGCAACCGCATTTCCATAGCTTGATGTGTCCGGGGATTGTCCTTGTAGATGGAAAGACGGGTGACACATAAACCTGGTATTTAGGAAAAACAGTGTTAATGGTAAGAGCAGATTTTAAAAGGAAGAGTTTGAGTCTAATGGAAAACTGATGAAAGAGTAGGATGAATCACATGCCAGAACGATGACCATGAGAACAGATGAAACAGAAAGTGGAAGCATGCCTGTTGCCAATGCCCCTAATGC